>NC_071265.1:4905000-4990000 GCF_023375685.1 Ictalurus furcatus | reverse complement strand
CTGGCCATAGTTCATTCTGGACATTCTGGACCCAAAATAAATATCACCAGTGTCTTAACACCCATGGTCCACCTATGGGCGTGTCCCAAACACACACCCTAGTCACTATATAGTCTACATAATCAATTTCACCAATGCCTCACTATCTACAGTCCACTGTGGGCGTGTCCCAAACACACACCCTAGTCACTATATAGTCTACATAATCAACTTCACAAATGCCTCACCATCTACAGTCCACTGTCGGCGTGTCCCAAACACACAGCCTAGTCACTATATAGTCTACATAATCAATATCACCAATGTCTCAACACTCATCGTCCACTGTGGGCGTGTCCCAAACAAACACCCCAGTCAGTATATAGTCTACATAATCAACATCACAAATGCCTCACCATCTACAGTCCACTGTGGGAGTGTCCCAAACACACACCCTAGTCACTATATAGTCTACACAATCAATTTCACCAATGCCTCAACACCCACGGTCCACTGTGGACATGGCCCAAACACACACCCTAATCACTATATAGTCTACATATTCAACATCACAAATGCCTCACCATCTACAGTCCACTGTGGATGTGTCCCAAACACACACACTAGTCACTATATAGTCTACACAATCAACATCACCAATGCCTCAACACCCATCTTCCACTGTGGACGTGTCCCAAACACACACCCTAGTCACTATATAGGCTGCATAAACACTCATAAATCTTTCACCATTAGTCCACTGTTGAACGTGTCTCAAACCATATCTCATTCACAATATAGGTTACATAATCCCCATTACAAATGCTTCAGCATCCTTGGGCCACTGTGTACATGTTCCAATCACAATGACAAATGCCTCACCGTCCTCGTCCTCTATGGACGTGTCCCAAACACACACTCTATTCACTATATAGGTTACATTTTTACTGTGAGTAGTGTGTTCACATTGAAATGGAGTGAAATGTAGTGTACTCTGATGTGTTAGAACCACCTAGAAATGAAGTGTGCAAATATTGGGTAGAACAAGGTAAGAAACAAACAGACTAAAAATTAGGGACAGTGGAAGCAAGGGCTAGTCAGTAGTAAGTGTACAGTAGGGCGCAGACTGGGGAGACTGAACCACGTGCTTGCTACATCACCATTCAAAATACCCATAAAACAGATGGATAAAGAACTAATTAAAATAAGCACGTGAAGTACAGGGGAAATAAATCCTGGTGCACATTTCCTTTATCAGGCAGCGTTATCTGCTCGAGGTGGTGTGTGAGGCAGAAGCAGGTCTCGGTGTCTGTGTTTGGAGCGAGATAGAGAGAAAGCAATTTTCTTCTCCTCCCCTCATTCAGCGTTCCGTCAGGGACAAAATCGCATCAGCTAAGTAAGGCGGGCGAATGTTTTACACCTCCGCGGATAATTGAGCCGCGATAAGACGTCACAGCCTGAGCGACATTCATCCGCAGGTGATTATTTTCCCTGCGAGACACTGTGAGAGAAACAGTCTTGAGGTGCCTGGAATAGCACACTTTGTGATTTTAACCCTTACAAGATCATGTTGTGTATGTGGGTGTGTGTGGGGGGGCGACGACGACGACTCTGGCACTGACTGAATTTTGAAAGGATGGCAGTTGATAGGCTATGGGAGCTGTCAATCATAGGACTGAGTGTGCTGATGACATTTTAAACTGAGATGAGAGAGTGAACTTCTGGTTCTCAAGGAAGACACATAAGAGCCCTGAGTTTAACACAGAACTCGAAACCAAACTATTGCACCAACTAATTCTGTTTCTCTGTAACATGACAGTCATCCCTGCTGAAAAACATTCGAATGGTTTCCACTATAAATACCATGACAAACCATCAGATAACCATTAATACCATTATTGGTCTTTAATGGTATCCACTAGACATAGCATGCCACGAATAGTAGAGCCACAGCGACCATTATAGTTTTCCATTAAAATCAATACAATTCCCATTATAAGCATTAAAATAATTACACATTCTACAGTGAGGGAAAAAAGTATTTGATCCCCTGCTGATTTTGTACGTTTGCCCACTGACAAAGAAATGATCGTTCTATAATTTTAATGGTAGATTTATTTGAACAGTGAGAGACAGAATAACAACAAAAAAAATCCAGAAAAACGCATGTCAAAAATGTTATAAATTGATTTGCATTTTAATGAGGGAAATAAGTATTTGACCCCTCTGCAAAACATGACTTAGTACTTGGTGGCAAAACCCTTGTTGGCAATCACAGAGGTCAGACGTTTCTTGTCGTTGGCCACCAGGTTTGCACACATCTCAGGAGGGATTTTGTCCCACTCCTCTTTGCAGATCTTCTCCAAGTCATTAAGGTTTCGAGGCTGGCGTTTGGCTACTCGAACCTTCAGCTCCCTCCACAGATTTTCTATGGGATTAAGGTCTGGAGACTGGCTAGGCCACTCCAGGACCTTAATGTGCTTCTTCTTGAGCCACTCCTTTGTTGCCTTGACCGTGTGTTTTGGGTCATTGTCATGCTGGAATACCCATCCACGACCCATTTTCAATGCCCTGGCCGAGGGAAGGAGGTTCTCACCCAAGATTTGACGGTACATGGCCCCGTCCATCATCCCTTTGATGCGGTGAAGTTGTCCTGTCCCCTTAGCAGAAAAACACCCCCAAAGCATAATGTTTCCACCTCCATGTTTGACGGTGGGGATGGTGTTCTTGGGGTCATAGGCAGCATTCCTCCTCCTCCAAACACGGCGAGTTGAGTTGATTCCAAAGAGCTCCATTTTGGTCTCATCTGACCACAACACTTTCACCCAGTTGTCCTCTGAATCATTCAGATGTTCATTGGCAAACTTCAGACGGGCATGTATATGTGCATTCTTGAGCAGCGGACCTTGCGGGCGCTGCAGGATTTCAGTCCTTCACGGCGTAGTGTGTTACCAATTGTTTTCTTGGTGACTATGGTCCCAGCTGTCTTGAGATCATTGACAAGATCCTCCCGTGTAGTTCTGGGCTGATTCCTCACTGTTCTCATGATCATTGCAACTCCATGAGGTGAGATCTTGCATGGAGCCCCAGGCCGAGGGAGATTGACAGTTCTTTTGTGTTTCTTCCATTTGCGAATAATCGCACCAACTGTTGTCACCTTCTCACCAAGCTGCTTGGCAATGGTCTTGTAGCCCATTCCAGACTTGTGTAGGTCTACAATCTTGTCCCTGACATCCTTGGAGAGCTCTTTGGTCTTGGCCATGGTGGAGAGTTTGGAATCTGATTGATTGATTGCTTCTGTGGACAGGTGTCTTTTATACAGGTAACGAGCTGAGATTAGGAGCACTCCCTTTAAGAGTGTGCTCCTAATCTCAGCTCGTTACCTGTATAAAAGACACCTGGGAGCCAGAAATCTTTCTGATTGAGAGGGGGTCAAATACTTATTTCCCTCATTAAAATGCAAATCAATTTATAACATTTTTGACATGCGTTTTTCTGGATTTTTTTGTTGTTATTCTGTCTCTCACTGTTCAAATAAATTTACCATTAAAATTATAGACTGATCATTTCTTTGTGAGTGGGCAAATGTACAAAATCAGCAGGGGATAAAATACTTTTCTCCCTCACTGTATGAGGGTTTCTATTGTTTTTTTTGTTTTTTTTTCAGCAGGGATGTACAAGTTTACATTGCAAGATGAGAATTCTGCATCTTGCACGGTTAGAAATATTGAACCCTACCTGTCCATTAAGCTGAACTTTATGCAAATGAGTGTTGTCGCTGTGTTGCATTTAGTTAATCAGACATGATTGGAACACCCACCAACAGCGACCAGAGAAAGGTCACGTAGCAGCATCAGACCACAAAATATAAAAGTAGTGTTAATGTTCTATTTCATTACAAAATCTTTTAAATGTGGAACAATGTTAAACATAATTTCCCGAACATGGCACTTTATGAGCCTGGCTCAGCTTCTCTAATGAACATTAACAAACGTTTAATCACAACTATTATACAGAAACGGTGTCCAAGTCATTATGAGGGGAAATAAAAGTGTGTGTGAATGCCATCCTGCAAGTTTGCGGTATTTTAGTTTCCCGGGCTGTGCTCCGAACACCACTGTGCTCCATATTCCCTACACTGGAGAAACTGATCTCATGATAAATTACACCATGGCTTATGGATTATCATGGGTTTTGTCGGTACTTTTAGAATACTGACTTCAACTGTTACATTAATGAGTCAGGAAGGAATAAAACACTTGGCGTGCGCTTTTAATTGGAAAATAATCAATGAAACGGTGGTGTGATGTTGGCTGACACAAAGCAGAATTGAATAATTTTCCAATTACAATAACAGCAATTTGCCCATGCAAGCATTTTTTTTTTTAAGTTTATGAAAAAAAAAACAACGTCATGCTTTTTTTTTATTATTATTTATTTTATTTTTTTTATCCATTTATAGCTGCAATTAATGTTATGGGACATCCGTAAGATACGCCACTGTTTCTGTTATCACTTTCATTATCGCGGTGATAAACAGTCATTTCTTCACTTCTCTCTTTTGAAATGAATAAGAAAAAAAGTTCTGAAAACTTTACGTTGTTACAAAGATGATTACAAAGCACTGACACTGGAGACTCATTGCAGAGATGCTAAATAAATGTCTCCTTGAAGAAAACTTCACCATATCCACATTTCTTTTTATTCATTTACTGTATGTGGAGCGTCTGCCATCCAAATCCATGCATAAGCTGTTATCCTATAAAGATGATAATGCACTAGAATGACTTCATTAATAAAAACGTGTGCTTTGTCTTGGAGTGTAACAGCTGTCAGAGCTGCAGCTATAGAAAGTGAATCAGCAGAATTGAGATTTCAACACCTCTGTGGTTAATAATCTCCCTAATAATTCCTTACGTATTAAGGAAAATTCTAGAACATGAGTAAGACTTGCACTGTGTTCGAAATGTTTTCTATTACAGCGCTGACGTTCAAGTTATTTAAAGCTGAGAGTAATGAGAGGGAATAAAAGGGTTCATTAGAAATGCCTGGTGTTTGTAAATGTGAAGCAGGAGGGTGATGTTAGTAGCGTCACATTCCCTCTATGTCTTTTTTTTTTCCACTCCCACCTGTCATCAGGAACAGCCCCGAGCATTGGACGAGGGCGAAAAATAGATTAGGGATTCGAAAATAAATGTTGCTGTTCCATTGCTGTAAAATATATAGAGACAGCCTGGGCTTGGGGCGATGAGCATTGCTAAGTACGGAGTGCTACAGTAGGGTTAAAACGCTTTTGTAGACCCTCAACAATAAAACCATGGACACGCCATATTTCATGTCTGAGTTAAACATTCCCCAGTGTAGCACCTCTATGACGGCTTATTCGCAGGTAGATTTATCACCACGCAGACTTTTCTAGTGGAAAGAGTCTGGATCGATACTCATCTATGGTCCATACATCCAATGGGCCGACAACACACACATCGTTCATCACACACTGACAATAGGCACCTCTATAAGGAAAGGATATGTAGTATGGCTGTTTTACAGTCTTTAGTTTCAAACTTTATTGCAGAAACAACAAGCTTCCTGTTCAATTACAACAATTAACACTGGATGTTTCCCCAACTCTAAATAGGTTTGGCAATGGAAAACTGGTACTGTCTTTTGCCAATGACAATTGTGAGGAAATAAAGGCTCCAGCTCTGTGTTTTTTGCTACCCACTCAAGATTGGTACCAACAGAAACTAACTGTACAGGGGTAGGGCAGCTATAGATCTGTGGTTAGGGTTCTGGGCTAATGAATTGAAAGTTGAGGGTCTAATATACAGTAGTTGGTGTCAACCTGTGGCTGTTGAGTAAAGCTCTTAACCCTCAACAGCTTGACTCAATTGTAGGTCGGATTTGTCTACCCAATGAGCAAATGTAAAATAACATATTTCAGTATTGATTGGCACAAATGACACCATACATACAAACAGAGATCCACCATTTGTTGTGTAAAAATGGAGATGATGGAGCAGTGGAGTGATGATGAGACACACTGAGAATCTGATCTTCAGAGGAAGGGCCAATGGTAATCCGAGCACACTTTCCATGCTGGCATTAACAAGTGTTATTGATGGCAGTTGATGCACACTGAAATGATTGAGTGTTCACTTATAATTCATTACCACCTTAGAAATGAATCAACAACTTATAACCAATCATATTCAAGAATTTGAATGAGGTTTAAGGGTTCATTACAATCAGGAATTTTGATTCTGTTTCCAATAAGAATTCATCCCGCTACTAAACTAAACTATGGGTCTGCCTCAGTGCTAAAGCACAGATTCTCAAATAATTAGAGTTTGAAAACTGATGAAATAAAAGCAGGTCTCCGTAGTGCCTGGGTTTATATCAGCACTTCTATAACTCTGGAGTGTGTGAAAGAAACAGTCCAGTAAACACTGACCCTGACAATCAGCGAGAGACGAGGAGAGGAGTGTATCAGCGGCTGGTGCTCAGTGTGTCATTACAATCAAGTCGCACAGGTTCCTGTTATCTCCATCCATATTCCGAGAGGAAGTAAATCAGTCCTATTGGCATGAAGAAATCAAAAAGTGTGATGGCTGCAATCGAGTGGACTCGTTTTCACCGCCTACTCCGGAACACTTCCTCTTCCACGCAAGACTTAAAACTGTAAGTGCAGAGCAATAAAGAGAGATTGAACATTAACTGGAGGCTGGAGCTGTCATTTTTACGACTCTTTTACGGTCTCAGATTTGCCCGCCGTGACAAAGTGGTGAGGGATATTAAATTCAAACTCGGCCCGACAGCCTCGAAAAAGCGCTGATCGCACAGTCGAAGTCTGCTGAGAAAGAGCTGTTGTGTCTCAAATCGATCAAATCCGTGAGTTTATAATGACTCATTCTCTCGCTCGCTCTCTCGCTCTATCTTCCATGCTCACACACAAAGAGTCCTTATAATGTTATTCAGCATTGAGTTTCTATAAAACATTTGTTTCTTTGGCAGACAATAGTGATTGCCTCTGCCAGCTTTCTGCAGTGTGTGTGTGTGTGTGTGTGTGTGTGTATGTGTGTGAGTGACTTTAATTATCCAATTTATTCACAATGATCTAGTGAAGCTTTAAGTGGTTGTGTATGTGTCACAGCAAATGCTTACTTAGGAGTTAAAACATATCATTTCCATATGTTTAAATGTAATTTCATAAGGTAATCTATAAGGTAATCTCATTTCACCATTCTCTCTAATAACAATCTAAAACACACGGAACACATACCATACTGCATACTCGTATACAGTATTAACTATTTGTTTTTATATGTGTAAAAACATTATAGATACTGTAGATGCAGAGATACTGATGTAGCATGTGTATTGTAACTAATAGTTTATGGATATATTGAACATATGTACAATGTATTGGTTTTATGATATATCTTCAGATGGAGCATGCACAATATTGTTACCATGTTGCTATGACAGTCATTTCAATATGGCGAATGTGTTCACTCAGGAATAGGCTGCCTTGGTAGCCAGCATCTTCTTAAAAGTTTTCAGATCACAAAAACAATTTCGCTTGTTTAAATGAAGTTAGGATAACGTTTACTCTTTGCTACAATGTACTAAACTAAGAAACTACCAAGCAAAAATTTTTACACCATAAACCATTTAATATAAGCACTTAAGCACTGAAATCTTTATTCTGATTGCATCTCTGCATAGTTTTGCCCTTTAGCTCATCGCCTGACTTTCTGCCTCATTATAGTTCCTGTTCTGCTTCACTGGTTTGTCTGTCTTGATTTCTACAATAAAATCTGACCTGCATTTGCATTCAAAACACTGTGTGTGTTTTCATTACACAATTAACAGTCACTTCCAGTCATTAATTTTCTGGTTTGTAGACCCTACTTTATTTGTTTTAGTCCAAAGTTGTCATGTTCCAAGTTTTCCTTGTTCAGTATTTAGTTTCTTAGATGTAGTCCAAAATTCTCAAGTTCAGAGTTTCTAGATTTCAGTCCTTAGTTTCTTAGTTTTAGGTCATAATTCCCAAGCACCAAGTTTTCAGTCCCTATTTTTCTAGTTTGCAGAACCTAATTTATTTGCTTTAGTCCAACGTTCCTCAGTTTGAAGTTAATAGTTGCTCTGTGTTCAGCCCTAGTTTCTTAGATTTAGTCCAAATTTGTCAAGTCACAAGTTGCTAGTTTTCAGCCACTAGTTCTTTAGTTTTAGTTAGGGTGACCATATTCTGGTTATCCAAAAAGAGGAGGATGATCATCTTCAGGTTTTCCAAAAAGAGGAGAGTGACCATATTCTGGTTTTCCAAAAAGAGGAGAGTGACCATATTCTGGTTTTCCAAAAAGAGGAGAGTGACCATATTCTGGTTTCCCAAATAGAGGACACTTTTTTTGGTGTCGGGGGTGGAGGTGGGGGTAATCGCATTCAAAACAGTGTTACTATGAATGCAAACTTTAATAAAAAGACACACTATTAACATCACATAAATATATATAAGTTAAATAAAATTGGTTTCACTTTGCCCACAATTTATGTTTTTTTCCCTAAATTCTTTTGGATGTCCATGGAATAAAATAAAATATTAGATGCCATGAGTGTACCTTCTACCATCATTTACACATTTGAATGACCATGTAATACGAAGCAATGTGATAATATGAAATAAAAAATTACATTATATGGCCATGGGCATTGTTTCAACTGCTACTGTCAAGCAACTGTTTGATGTACACAACAGAGCTACACCTTCATGCATTTGCTGAAAGTAGGCTGATGGTTGAGAGCAAGGAATTTGGCCAATAGTTGCTGCAAACCTTTTATAATTGATCAATTGGTGTGCGAGAAGGCAGGGATTACAGAGAGTGGTTAAAGCAATGCAAATATGACTGCAGTATTAGACCATAAGAACATCAGAATCAAACTAAAGTCGAATCCCAGACATTTTCTCAAATTTAGAAATCCCGGCCGGACGCTTATTTACGGTCCGAGAAAGAAGACATATCTGGGAAAAAGAGGACGCATGGTCACCCTAATTTAGTCCAAAGTTTCTAAAGTCCAGGTTCCTAGTTTTATTTCCCTAATTTCTTAATTTCTTAATTTCTGTCCCTAGATTTCAGCCCTTGGTTTCTTAGTTTTAGGCCAAAGTCCTAAAGATTTCAGTCATAATTTTTCTAGTTTACAGACCAAAAGTTATTTGCTTTAGTCCAAAGTTCCCCAGTATGATGTTTAGTTCCCTTTCAAAGTGAACTCAATGTTGTGTGAGCTTCACGCTGTGGGAAGCACCCTTGCGCGCGACTGGTATCTGAAGTCTGTGTTAAATCATGTCTATTTATAGGCCTGCCATGGTCAGATGACATAGCATTTTGCGTGTCGCATGATTATAAAATGGCACCTGTAAACTACATCATCAGCCTTATTATCTTTAACGAAAGAATGCATGTCGGTTCTTTGTGTGAATGCTCCTAAAAACTCTTCACTTCCTCTCTAGTTTTCAGAAAATAATATATATATATATATATATATATATATATATATATATATATATATATATATATATATATATATCCCTCACCTCTTTGCGTGTATGAGTCAGAGAGAATTCAGGAAGTGTGTTACTCCATACTCCCATTTTAATTCGGAGACGAACAGACACACTTTCTTTGTGAAGTGTTTGGGGGTGGAACATGCTGTAGCGGCCCTTGAGGGAGCTGACTGCACGCATTGTGAACGCTTCACAATTAGGCAGCTCTGCTCTCAGCTCGCTCTCTTCTTAGCTGAAGGGAGTTGGGATTCATGGCCTCGTGGCTCCCCTTTTTCCAGGAGTGCATGATGAAATATCACGCTTTTGGGGAAAGCCATACACCAGCTGTATTTATAACTAAACAATGTCTGATTATTCAGCCATTGTGGGAAATGAACAGTATGGGTATTTGGCTATGCCAAAGGTGGAGGAGGCGCTTGTGAACTACCTCTCTCCATCAACGGCAGGTGGTTTTTAGGGGTGCCTTTGCCATCCAAGCCATGTAAGGCCACCTCGCCGTTGATTGGCAAAGCCTGTGTGCTGGCGGGTCACTGCATACAATGGTAGTGTTACATACAGTCCTACCAAGCAGAGCTTCTGAATGAGCTCGACAGCAGGGAGGGAATTGGGCCCAAGACAGTGGCGGAGCTTTGTCACGCCACAGATTTGTCTCTTCGGGCGACCAAGCAAACGACGGTTCAATGGGTAGCTTGGTTGTGGCAAAGAGGCACCTATGGCTCAATCTCTCAGGAATGAGTGGTAAAGATAAGGTCTCCCAGCTGGACAACCCTGTTGAACTTCCCAGCCTGCAAGGAGGTGCGTTTAATGCAATCACCAACAGGTTTCTCAAGGCAAAACAGCAAACAGCTGCGTTCAGTCAGTTCTCCCGGGTATCCACTAGAGGAGCCCAGGCCAGCACCAGTGCAAGGGAGACACAGAAGGCGAGTGTGGTGGCCCGCCTCCCTGTGCAGAAAGCCAGGGGGAGGGAGGATTTTACAACCATTATTTCCTGGTCCGCAAAAAAAGGTGGGAGTATGCGGCCAGTTTTAGATCTGTGTCATCTGAACCATACTCTTTGGACATGCAGGTTCAAGATGTTGAAGCTCAAACTTATCATTCCACAGATTCAGTTCGAGGACTGGTTTGTGACGATAGATCTAAAAGTCTCATATTTTCACATACAAATATTGCCTAGTCACAGGAGGTCCCTGAGGCTCACGTTTGGAGGCAACACCAATATTGGGTTCTTCCCTTTGGTCTAGCTTTATCCCCTTGCACCTTCACGAAGTGCATAGATGCTGCTCTGGCTCCCTTGTGACTCCAGGGCATCCATGTACTAAATTACTGGATGAAAGGTTAATTCTAGCGTGATACAGGGTGTTGGCAATTCAACATTGAGATGCTGTTCTCGCCACAAGGAGCTTGGGGCTCAGGTCGAACCCCAAGAAAAGCATACATTCTCCAGTGCAGAGGACAACTTTTCTAGGGGTTATATGGGATTCCACTATGATGAGGGTGTGTCTACCCTCAATATGCATAGGGTCAATCCTATCAACATTGAGCAAGATAAAGCTGGGTCTGGGCATCCCCTTCAGTCTCCATGACAGACTGTTATGGCAGCAGCAGCCAACGTCATACCATTGGGTCTATTGCACATGAGACCATTTCATTGGTGGCTGAACAGTCTGAGGATGAAACCCCTAAGAATAATCAGTGTCACTCTGCAATGCCTACGTGCTCTGAGAGTTTGGAGGTATCCCCGGTTTCTAGCATTGGGTCACACTCTAGGGGCATCTCCTTATCGCAAGATACAAGATGGGGCACAGGCTTAGATGGCCATCCAGCTCATGATCTCTGGAGCGGCCCTCGTCTAGAATGGCATATAAATCGCCTAGAAATGTGGGCCGTATTCCTAGAACTGAAATTCTTTCTTCCTCAGTTGAGAGGTCACCATGTGTTAGTTGTGACAGACAATGCAGTGGTGGGCTCATATATCAAGCACCAGGGAGGGTTACGTTCACACCCCCTATTCAAGCAGGTGCAACTACTTCTTCTCTGGGCAGAGGAAAAGTTTTTCTGTGAGTGCAATGTACATTCTGGGCAACCAGAATGTGGGGGCAGACATTCTGTTGAGGCAGGGCTGAGGCCCAGGGATTTGAGGATCCACCCACAAGTGGTGGAATCCATATGGCGGAGGTTCGGCCAGGCGGAATTGGATGTGTTTCACCTCCGAGGAGACAACACACTGTCTGCTGTGGTTCGCCCTCACTCCTCCAGCACCACAGGTGTTGGATGCAATGGTACACATGTGGCCAAGGTCATGTCTGTATGCCTTTCCCCCGATTGCTCTGCTCCCACAAGTTCTTGCAAAAATTTGCCAAGACCGCCTACGTCTGCGGCTAGTAGCACCTTATTGGCCAGCTTGAATATGGTTCTCAGAGATAATATCCCTGCTAGATGGCACTTCCTGAGAGATTCCTGTTCGCAGAGGTTGGACTGATCACCCTCAGCCAGAACTATGGAAATTGGGTCTAGGTCCCTGAGGGGCATCAGCTCATAGATTCTGCTCCCAACCAAGGTTGTAGAGATGAGGATGTTGAATGCTAGAGCACCATCCATGAGAAAATTGTATGTGCTCAAGTGGCAACTTTTTGCCTTGTGGTGTGAGGAACGTCAGATAGACCCAATAGACTGCACAATATATACAGTCCTGGAGTTCTTACAGGAACGTTTCTCAGCAGGGTTGGCTCCTTCTACAATTAGGGTCTACGTGGCTACCATTTCGGCCAGTCACGCCCCTATTGATGGACCCTCTGTGGGGCAACATCCTCGACCATCGAGGTTTATGTGTGGTGTCAGATGGCTGAGGCCCATCTGCAGACCACATGTACTTTCCTGGGACCTTTCTGTGACCCTGAAAGGTCTGTCAGTCACCCCATTTGACCCCTTAGAGTCAGCTTCAGAGATTCTGACTCTAAAGGTAGCTCTTCTGCTGGCCCTGACATCTCTCAAGTGAGTAGATCTACAAGCTCTCTCTGTTGTCCCTTCCTTCCTTGACATTGCCCAAGGATTAGCCAAGGCCTTCCTATATTCTAGGCCAGATTATATTCCTAAAGTGCTTATGTCTGCTGCCCAGTCGGTGGTGTTGCAGGCCTTCTGCCCTGCTCTGTTCCTCACACCGGAACAAGAGAAATTGCACCTACTGGGTCCAGTAAGGGCTCTCTGTACTTACAGCCATCACTCTGGCCAGTGGCATAAGTCGGAGTAGTTGCTGGTCTGCCATCTTTGATGGCAACAGTAGAGGTGATGATGCGTCAGAACAGCACATATGCAATTGGATAGTGGAGACAATCTCTGTCATTTATGAGGTGCACGGTCTCACTACGCCTCTTGGAATAAGGGCTCATTCCACTAGGGGGCTCATCTCCTCAAAGGCTTTATCCAAAAGGGTACCCTTACAGGATGTGTGTGCTGTGGTGTGGTGCTCTACGCCGCACACATTTGTTCGATATTACAGTTTGGACATGGATTCCACCCTGGGCTCAAGTGTCTTGCAGTGACCCTCAGGCTCAGACCCTTTGAACAGGCCATACGCACAGTATGACAGAGTGGGTATACTCGTCCCCACACCGTGAAGCTCATGCAACATTGAGTTACCTTTGAAAGGGAACATCTGGGTTACGCATGTAGACCTGTTCCCTAAGAAGGGAACGAGATGTTGCATAGCTTTGTCATACTGGGGAATGCCTGTGAATCACGTCTTCGCTTCAGATAACAGAGGCTGATGATTTGGTTTGCAGGTGCCATTTTATAATCACGTGATGCACCAAGTGCCAGGTCACCTGACCACGGCAGGCCTATATATATATATGCATGATTTCTCACAGACTTCAGATACCGGTCACGCACGAGGGCACTTCCCACAGAGTGAAGCTCACACAACATCTCATTCCCTTCTCAGGGAACAGGGTTACGCATCTGGTAACCCAGACGTTTTCCTGTGATCAGCCCCTAGTTTCTTAGATTTAGTCAAAAGTTGTCAAGTTCTCGATTCCTAGTTTTCAGTCACTATTTTTTAGTCTAAAGTTCAGTCCCTAAAGTGTTCAGTCCCTAGTTTCTTAATTTTACTACAAAGTTCCTAAGCTCTAAGTCCCTTTTTTCTAGTTTTGAGCTTTTAGCTTCTAAGTATTAGTCCAAAGTTACCAAGTCCAAATATCCTAATTTTCAATACCTAGTTTTAATCCAAAGTTCCAAAGTTAGTTTTCATTTCCTACTTTCTAGTATATCTTTCTACTAACACATGCTTTATCCATATTACCCCAGTTCCAATTTTTGGTCCCTATTTTTCTAGTTTTTATTTATTAGCTTGCTAGGTCCAACTCCCCAGTTTTCAATTTTTCTGCCTCTAGTATCCTTCTTTCTATTCGATGCTATGTTTTCAGCTCTATTCTTACTCTGACCTTGCTTGCATTATTTTTGGATTTATGAGTATTGGATTTCCCATTGATCCCTTTAAGTGATTTGACCCTCACTCTCAAGTTTTGGATTCATCGATGAACTCAGATTAAGACTATGCCTCTGGCTCGCAGTCTTAAAAATAGACAATGTACCATACAGTATGTAATAATTAGAGTTTCATGTGTACAGCTTAGATGTTAGGACTTCAAGTTCTGAATCCCCAGCTCCTGTAAAATCACACTTGCCTGGGTGCCCAATGTCATGTGTAGTCTACAAGATAAACTTTCCCTAGCAACCCATAGCAACAGCACTCATCTTTCATTGCAGCACCTGCATTTAAGCAAAATAAATTCCGTTCTAGAGGACCTCTTCAAAATATAAGCTGAATACCTGAGCATACCAATATTTGCTAAGAATAAGAAAATATATAAAAACCCAAACATTCTACACTCAAGAAGCAGAAACAGTGAAATCTTATGCATGGTTAGATGGATGATGAAGAACAGGTGTGTCTGTCTGGCACTTTGAAATCCCACATACACCTCACACATTTACTCGGTCTGAACAAAGCAGCTTAGATCTTGTAATGTAAGTTATGACAGGAATGAACTTGTTTTCTGGATAGTGTGCAACATCAAATGTAACTACAAATAGATACAATTTTTACACCCCATTGTGTTTTATTTCTTACATGGCTAACATGTACTTCATCAATCTCAGAAAATGATTGGTAATTCTAATGAATAAGCATAAAGTGTTTAAAGTTGATTATTCTATAATTAAAGCTGTATGCACTACCCCTGCCCCCCCCCCCATACCAATGCTTTTCTTTTGCCCCTAGTGCCTGAATACAGCAGTGCAACTGACATAACTGTTTCTATACAGTGGTAGACAGTAAATACAGTACACTATTATTTTTTAAAAATCCCCAGCAAAAAATGTGTGCTTACTGGAACATTATTATAATCCATTAGATCATCTGTGTGAAATCACTTACACTTACACCTCAGCACATGTGTGTACTGAGTCTGAATAAAGCAGCTTCCAAATAAGACCAAGCAATGCATAATGAACACGCTATAATTAACACACACTCATGCCTGGGGATGATAACAAATATACTAGTTTTACTAAAGAATTACTAGTGTGCTACTACTACTAATTGACATATCGATGTGAATAAGAATTGCTTGCATACTCAACAATGTTCACTACAACCTGTAGTTACATACATTATACAGTATGTGCACAATTACATTCTGTACTTATTCAAAATGTATTCGCTGCTCAACCTTTACTGCACAAATGACCATTTTTACTGTGGTGTGGATGTCTTGTAGCTATTCTCTTATGTATTTATTTATATCCTGTGCCAGCACAGTATACTGTACATAGATCTTGGATTTCTATCCTGCATTCAGTTTCCATTTACATAAGTCTCTCTTGTTACTTAGTCTGTGAATATATTTAAATCTGGCTTGTGTCACAAAGGTGTTCATGTTATATATACACTGCAGGCCCAAGTCATATTTAACAACTGTCTTTCCTAGTTTCGAAATCCTGCTATTCCTAGTTTTCAGCTTCTAGTCAGTCCCTACAGGATCTTGTGATTTTGCGGTCACGGAAATGAACGCAAAATCGAGCGAACTCCGCAATATTCGGAGGAGCTTGCAATTTTTCAAAACGACTGCGAATTTCCAACAGATTTCGATTTTGGCCTAGACATGCGAAGTGACATCATCACAACATGCATTCAGCCAAAGCCCTCTTCGATTCACGTGCATCGAACATGAGTATAGCTAAAGGGTCTCATTTACCAACAAACATCACTGCAATTGCAATTTTGCCAATTCACATAGTTTTCCATATTAAAGCATAAAAAAATCCACAAATTGCATCGCAAAGCTTGAAAAAAAAAAAGCTGCAGCAATATCAAGCATTTTTGGCTGCAACAATCGCAAAAAACTCTGCGAAATCCTGTATGGACTGTCTAGTTTTACTCCTTTTATAGTGTCAAGTCGTGAGTTTCCTATTGTATAATCCCCAGTTTTATAGTTTTCAGGTCAAAGATTGCTAAATTCCAGTTTCCTAGTTTTTTTTTTAGTAACTAGTCTCCTATATTCTGTTTTATTCAGGGTTTTTTTGTTTTGATTTGATTTTCAGTCCATATTTTCCTACTTCTCAGTCCCTAATTCTCAAGATTCTTTGATTGCATGATTCTTGATAAGAACTAAAATAATCACGCAAATGTTTTGTCTTTAAATTGAGATTGTGATTCTTAATCTCAGTCAAGTTCTTTTGCTCAACCTTGTTTATACGTATGTACATTAAATTCGTACACTATTGTAGCAGAGTGTGATGGCTACATTTTCCTAGCTGAGGATTGTGAACAACAACTTTGAACAAAAAGAATTGCTAATTAGTATAAAAGTTTCATCAAATCAGCAGAGCACAGTGTGTCCTTCCAAAGTTAAACGGAAAGCAGTAATTAGGATTATCGGCTGGTTAAGTCATTAGTTGTGGGGATGTTCTTCTGCCGAGAACGACTCATCAGGCATTCGTGGGTGAGATTCAGTCTTGCTAAACGCGCTCGATGTGATATGTGTCACTGGTGGGGTTTGAACACATTGCATGCAGCCATGACTCGCTCATTCTTTATTTCATACATTTAGTCATCATTTCTTAATAACTGGGAATTTAGTATTAAAATGTTGTTTCTGTAGACTCACTGAGTCACTGTGCTTAACACACGGTCATGTGGTACAACGTTTATTCCTATTGGTCATAGTGAACAACAAGCAATAAGTGTGCTTTGTTTTATGCAATGCTTGCCCAAGTTTAAATACTATAGAATCAATGCTGTCTTGTCAAATTGATAAAAGGTTTTTATATGATTTTTTTTGTGCTGCCCTACTAGAGTCCCTAGTTTTATTTTTGAGTCCTTAGATTCCTTCACTTCAGCCTGAGATTCATCATTACGCTCGTATTCTGCATTCCAGTTCCATCTTATTTTCAGTCCCCAGTTTCCAAAATTTCCCGTTTCTATTTGAAACCATTATCATTTGGTGGTGCCATCTGCTTGTATTATTTTTATTTTTAGATTTATGAGTATTATATTTCCAATTGATCACCTGGTATGCGTGTAATCTGATCCTTGCTCTGGATCCAGAAATTGTGATGTCTAACCACCTCTGGCTCCAGTGATCACATTTATAATAATACCATCATGCACTTTACAACCACTGTATCATTCATAATGCAGTACCTAATAGACTACTGCAAGCCATGCACAACCAATTTTGTTTAGAGTTAGCAGCAGTGATTTACATTTAAATGTAACCGTATCCTCTCTCTGTCTGTGGACTGACTCTTCTTTCTGTCAAAAAACTTAGGTTAAAAAAAAAAAAGAAAAAAAAAAACAATCAAAAATTAAATCACATTTCACCATTTATTATGAAATTAAAAATAAGAAAATACCAGCATTCAAACAATACTTCAACAGAAAGCATTTTTTTTTTTTTAAAGTTAACAATAATAACAATAGATTACTTGTGCATCAGAGCTGGGTACAGATGGCAGATGGTGATTACATTATATCAAGCGGAGGAAAAATGGAGAAAAAAATAAAATAAAATAATAATAATAACATAACAGTCCATTACAGAATAACAAAGCACATTAAGCAAGATTACCAGGAGCTTCATTTACATACAACATCATTTAAGTATGTGATAAATTACATGTGGTGGATGCAGGAGGTGTACAGTTGGAGTCCAGGATAAAGTATGGAAGAAGATGTTCACAATTCTCATGTCGAGTTTAGTTTTTCTACAATATGTCATCTATACAGTGTACATTATGAAAATGAAAGGCTGAGTATGTAGGGTCCAAAAGCCAAAGTGCACTACCAATAACTGTTTCTGTACATTTTAGTTATTATTTTAGAATCTGAGTTCATTTGTAGAATCCATAGTTCATTTACATATATATATATATATATATATTCACTTTAAGTTTTCCAAATTTTCCTGACTCTTATACTGTTGTCTTGTTAGAGAACTATAATTATAATTATTTTGGTAATTGATAAAAAAAAGAAAGACAACGTTTCTGGTAGTGGCCAGACATTGGAGCCTACTCTGTGTGTGTGTGTGTGTGTGTGTGTGTGTGTGTGTGTGTGTGTGTGTGTTTAAGGAGACACAATCGGCATACGTGATGAAATTTAAAATAAACATGAGAAAGAGGAAGGATGATGGAGGGTGAAATCATTAAAACACCAGCACACTCAGTTCTACTCCAACAAACAGGTAGCAGTCAAGAAACATTTTCTTCCACCGTATCTACTCTTGCCTTTACCTAAGTTCCGTCCTGAGACACGGCCCGTGTTTCCATCCTAGTGTTATGCAAACGTTATAAGCGAATTTATGAAAAGAGGGTTTGTGTGCTTAGATCAGCTGCTGTTCTGCTGGATATCCATCAGTTCCACACAGTTAATTAGAAAATTTGAATCACACACATGCTAAATTTTGCTTTTCAGTAATGATTCGATTATGAGTTTGACAATTTACACCAAATCTTAAAAAATAATATATTTTTTTTAAATTTTGGTCTTCATGCAGGTGCTCAAATTCAGCATTGGCATAAAATCCAGACGGATGGAAACACACGCTAGTGACTAAGTGTGTAGTGGGTGGGTGAGTTATGCTCTTGTCATGGCCATCTTTTTAGTCAAAGCATAAATAAGTGGAACAATGGTCTATGAACTCATTCGGATGCATTGGAAGCACAAATACTCGAAGCATTGGATTAAAAAGCATGAAAATAGCATTAGCAAGAGGCGGGTGAGGGTGGAGAAAAGCTTTTTTAGCTACGTGCTCTCATACAGCCTTTCTGAGGTCGCTTATCAATCACTTCCCCCAGTGGAATGACTTTAAGATGGATAGGGCTGAGTTTTTTCAGCTACTTTGACAAATTGCCTGCCATCCGGATATAGGCAAGGGAGAAACAAAGTAACACAAAGACATATACATAAATACTTACACAAAAAAAAAAAAAAAAACAACAACAACACACTTACTATCATTAATTACTGCTATATTCGGATCGCATGTTGCCTTTTATAACACACTCACAGTGGAACTAAGACAAAATATCAACATTTACCTCATAGTTTGATAGCTTACTAAGAAAAGACTAAAGAAAAATAACCATAATAATAATAATAATAATAATAATAATAATAATAATAATAATAATAATTATTATTATTATTATAATAAACCCATTAATTCCATTTAGCATTACCTGCTTCCATTATATTGACAAATCCCATGCTGCACCATGACTCATTATCTCATCCAGTGCTGTGGGAAACATTTTCAATGATTTTCAATGTAAACCCCACAGGAGAGGGCCGCTCATATGAAACTGTCTGTTTTGTAAGCAAAAAACATGCTCGTCAGAAATTGCTGTCCATGTATCACGATATGTTATCCTGCTGCTACTGTAGCTATCCCGTTGGACAAAGTGGCATGTGTTCATTGTCGTGCTTCTAAACAGATAGAGTTCTCAATAATCTGATTTCATTTGTACGTATATAAAATAATAAATATGATATGATAAATAAAACGTTTATTTATTTATTTATTTATTTTTATATATAGAATTGCTAGAAAAGGTCAATGTGTGCTGAATCGTGTACAGTGCTGTAGACGTTGTACAGCATCGAGAATAATGTCCTAATAACATCCAAAACACCTTGGGACTGTGCTTGAGACCACCTGCTAAGCAGTCAGCATAAATTGTGGTTTAAAAGCCGCTGCAAATGGACCATCCTTCCATTTTCACACAAAGCTCAGGACTAAAAGAGGAAATGCATGCTCAGTAATGAAAAGATAAATGTGTTAATAAAGAAGACTCTTGTGCCAGAACACATAAAAGGTTTGGAGGGCATTAATGGGTTATGGATGATATGCCAATAGAGCCCTGGTTGGTTTACTGTTGTGTACAGAATAATATATGTTATAAAAGCGTGTAATTAAACTGTATTTCATTTGTTTATGGTCGATTGTGGCTCCTATACAATCAGTCCTGTTTAGCGTGTGCTATAAACAGGAATCTGATGCATGTGTTCGTGAAGTATGACCAGAATCGCTGTTACAAAAGCAGACCAAGGGTCTTAAAATGGTTTATATGTATTCGCTTGGGAGACAATTTTATCCAATTTAACCGAGTAAATGAGGGTTAAGCGCTTTGTTTAAAGAACACTGACAGTTTGAGGTACTCGGATTTGAAATCACAACCTTCTGATCAGTAGTCGTGGATCCTAACTACTGACTCACTTCTTGCCTTTTAGGATATAAATAGGCATAATATCGATATCGTGAAATGATTACAAGGTAGACGTTTCTGAGATAATATGAGATGTTTTTAATAATTACAAACTAAATGGTACTGATACAGGGGCAGTGGTGGCTTAGTGGTTAAGGCTCTGGGTTACTGATCGGAAGGTCGGGGGTTCACGCCTCAGCAGTGCCAAGCTGCCACTGTTGGGCCCTTGAGCAAGGCCCTTAACTCTCTCTGCCGTATCATGGATCACCCTGTGCTCTGACCCCAACTTCCTGACAGGCTGGGGTATGTGCTCTACTGTATATGTGACCAATAAAGACTCATTATCATTATATATAAGCTTAATTAAGCAACTTGCATGCTAATGTACAACTGGTTTAGGGAGGTAGACAAAATCATAAGCAAATCTGGCTGCCATGTTCAGTACATCAAATAAATTATGTAATGAATAGCACTTCCCATCTCTCCACCCCTTTTTTTGTAGACTTCCAACTTTTGGTGTGATTCACCCTTGAAAGCATATACATAAGTAGGTGAAGCTTTCTGCCACATGTATGGCATGTAAACTGCGCCCACAGGCTCATACACTTCACACATATATAACTCGCAAGGGTTTTTATACAGAATGTGGTGTAATTGTGCCTAAATCAGGCACAGAGTCCCTCAATACGGACATGTTTCTGCATGAAATCTTTCTTGTATGTCCTTGTCCATCTCTTATTACGATAACAACATGCCGTTTAATACATGTTTAGAGGTTTAAACCAAACTGAGATGACTAAATTAAACTGTTCAACACTGGGCTCAGATATAGATGGTTGTGTTTTATCCTCAAATACTCTGCATTCCCATATTTCCCGTACTTTCAAAGTGGAAATATTGCAAGATGAAAGTACGAAAGCACAAAAAAGAAAGTTCTTAAAGGAAACTGGCTTTAAAATTCCTGGTATTTTTGCAAATGCTGCACAAAAAAAAAGTCCTAATTTCACCCTTACTTAGAGCCTGAGGCTTCATATAGTGTAGCAGTGTAAAAAGTGTGTGTGTGTGTGTGCACTCAGGTAGAATTTGAAAACCAGCCACACACACACCATCACAAACACACTCCACACACTTCAGTGGAATTTAATAAAAGAAGCAAAGCTTGAATCGGCTACAAAGCAGGGCGCCATCTCTGTTTTGAAGTTCTCTGTGTTGTAGCGGGCTTCAACTCAGAGCCCCAAGGCAACAACGCAGTAAAACATCATGCCCCCTCGCATCAATACACCATCAAAAAGGCCAGCAGCAGAACCCCAAACTCTGGCTTTTCCCTCTAAATCTCTCTCGTAGCTTTGATCAGAAGGAAAAAAGAGCATTTCAGCCCTCCACTTGTCCGACTTATCAGGAATCAAAGTTCAGCTTTTGCCATCCACAGCATGAACCCAGGGTTACCAACGCTCATGCTTTCAGGCTCTGTCTCACGCTCTCACGCTGCCCAAGTAAATCTCACGGCAAATTAAAAAAGCCAACATGTTGCGCAGACCGTTTGGCGTATGACGTCAGGAATCGCGAGAGCGATTCGAAAGCTGTGGTTTCGAGATGTTTAGGCGGCTGACGTAAGTATTTGTGCACACAAAGCAGATTTACACGTCTAAGATAACGTTAATTAATTAATTAATTAATTAATTAATTATCGAGAATGTAGCCTGCGTCAGCCAGTTGTACTGCGTTTTGCGTTGTGATCATTACCATTGCACATGAGCATTCTAAAGTATTTTAAGAAGAGACAGGGCAAAGACACCGGTGAAGACAGGGACAGTACTTTAATTAAAAGTAGTGAAGAGCAAAGACAAGGGCATGGTCATGATAAGGAGGACATAGAGACAGTCAAATGGAGGAAAGTGAAAAATGACAATCAGGAAAGAGAGGAAAGAAATGAAGATGGTGCTGGAGAAAAAAAAAACAGAGGATGGATTGGGCAAGAGGCCCTCTGAGGTAATATTATGTAGCTAGTTAACTAGCATGCTATTTAGATTAGCAGACATTTCTAAACGTGCATTTAGTTCAATACATCTTAAGCTTAATGCTCTTGTCAGTTTGCAATGTTAAGGTAAATTTAAAGTATATATCTTTCACTACAAGTTAATGTTGTGACCTATAAACATTTTTTTAAGCATATTTTTAAGTAGCATTCATGTATTGATCTATATTTATCTCTCTGTCTCTCTCTTTGAAGAATGTAAGTAAAGAAAGATCCGATCTATATTTCTGTTTAGTCCCTAAAAACAAAGACTGCATGAGCAGCAATATACAACTGCAAATTCAACCCTCAATGGGCAAATGAATGGCCATTTATAAAGGCTGGAAGTACAGCATTTCATTTTTTGGTGCACAGTGTGCAGACATGAACTTGAATGTAAACACCGAGGCAGAACAGATGTGCTGCGCCATGTTAACAGGGAGTCGCATCTGAAAAAAGTACAAACTGTGGAGAGTTGTTCAAAACTTGTCAAGTACACCTTTCCAAGAACAGGTGAAATGGCCCAGCTGGAGGCACAGGTGATCAGAGAACTGTTTAGGAATGCAATTTTTAGTGTTCTTATGTGTGTATGTGTGTGTACTGGTAAACCCTACATTGTGGGGACCAAATGCCGCGACAAAAAAAAATCTTTAGTTATTTATTTATTTATTTGTAATGTAAACGTGCAGAAAGTATTCTGGGAGGGTTTGGTTTAGAGGATAGAATATTAGAGTAGTCATTACAGGATGGGGAATAGGACAGAATAGTCATTATGTCTATGGAACGTCCCCATAAAACATGAAAACCCAACGTGTGTGTGTGTTTGTGCACGCTTAGGTTAAGCATATGTACTTTTGTTTGTGCACAGACCAGAAGGGCTGAGGTTAAGCTGGCAGTCACCATGTTGCAACACAACATTCCTCTGGCATTCTCTGACCACTTCTCCGAGCCCACTCCTCAAAGAGTGTTTCCCTGACTCACAGATCACCCAGAAATCTTCTTCTGCCAGGAACAAGACTAGCGCTATAATCAACAAGTGTATAGCCCCCTATCTTATGAATGAACTAGTGAAGAACCTCTGCAATCAGCCCTTTACATTAGCATCTGATGGGTCCAACGATACTGGTGTGTTTGTACATGTTGATGTACTCGGTTGATAACTGAGTGCTAACGTGTACGTACAATTGAGTAATCGATAATATATTCCTAATATTAGCTATAATTTAAAACTCATTTGAGTCATAGATGCTAAATTTTGCGCCAAGTCACCAAAAAATGTTGCTTTCTGTTTTTTAAACAGGAAGACAGAAGATGAATCCGATAACTGTAAAACTATGGAGTTCTGAAGGTGCGGTTCACAGATTTCTGGATACAGGCGTAACTACAGGAACCAACTGTTGCACTGCAGAAGCCATATTTAATAAAATGCATGAGGTCCTGCAAGGTTACAACATGCCCTGGTCCAACAATGGCAGCTTGGCGTTTGAACTCCTGACCTTCTGAGCCATAGACCAACACCGTAACCACTGAGCTACCACTGCCCTAGATACATATACAAATGAAAATTTTTACACAGAATTTTTGTGTGTTTTATGACACAAAATACATGGAGGTACTGCAGCATTCGGGTGTCAGGTGGCTCAGTTTGGACCTAGCTGTGAATCGTATACTCCATCTTTACGATGCCCCAATGAGCGACTTTACATCCTCAGGTTGGTTACAGTTCCTTTTTATTGTTTGTTTTAATAATGAAAATTGTGTACAGAAGGACTATAGCTGATGTGTGTAGCTTTTAAACTATTATGGTAAAATACTTCTCCAATCTTAGTTTATAGAGCACTATAAGTAAGCCATTTGCAGGTTAATTTTCTGAAACAGTAAACATCTCTGTAGCACTAAAAATAAAATAAAGAAATGCTTATTTTTGCAATTTTATATAGTGAAGCTGGTGATGCTGAAGTTACATGCTTCCGCTTAATTAATCTTTACTTGTTTTGTAGATGAAAGGCAGGCCAGATTTGTGCGGCTCCACGCTCGTTTGAGGAGCCAATGAAGTTCATCTCCTCTGTTATGAAGCACTTCTACCTACATTTATTGAGTTTAATCTGCTATTCCAAAGACAATACCCGTGTCTCCATCTCCTTCATGATTTCAGTTAGTGTATTTCTTATGTCAGTTTATTGGTTTGTGCACTGGTTTTGTTGAGGTAAATATCTCAGATGTCAAAGTTCCTGAAGCCTGCTGCTTTCACGATGACAAGTTTAGAGACCGTTGACGTTCTAGGTCAAGAAAACCAACTGCCAGGTGAGTAAAAGTGACTAGATTGTTAACTTTTTTTATTTTGAATGAATGGACGACTGAATTGAATGAAAACTATAATGCCTTTTTCATTTGTAGTGAGGGCAGCATGCTGCTGTGAGAGTATGAAATGGATTGTTCTCTTTGGCCTTGCAGACGTCCAGCTTGGCCTAGGACTGACTACAATGGCCCCCCCTGAGAAGGCTGCATGAGGCTGGTGAGATTCCTTCCAGTGATGTTGGAAACTTCTACAAAGCAGCAAGGGGTTTTCCGGTGAGGCCTTGACAAAGCTACCACTCGATGACCTCTCACCTTCCGTCACATGCTCAATTTGTGGACTTCAGGCAGAGACTGGACACCAAATTAGATGATGTACCAATATTTCAAATAAAGAATTGTTTGATTAGAATTGATGTCCTCCAGCTGCTTTAATGTCTGCTGTTTATGTTCTTGTTTGACTAAACAGGCGATGAATAATTAGTAGTTTTATTTACAGACTTTTTTGTTTTTTAAATCCAGGTACAATCACATCCTGCCATTTGATGATGCCAGAGAACAAGACCGCCTGTGTGAAGAGTTCTTGGATTTTTCAAATGTTAGAAGACACTGACATCCCAGCAAGGGTCTGGAAAACTTCCCCAGTTAAGGTGGATGGGTTAAAGGAATTCCACCGGCATATGGGCACACTTGAGTGCCATGAAGAGCCGTTTAACAGGTGCACCCAGGTTCCAAAGACTTGCAAAAGTAGCACAGCTTGTGCTCTGCCTACCACATTCAAATGCAGACGCTGAGAGAACCTTATCTGTGATAGGCCTCAACAAAACTGAGACAAGATATAAACTGTCACTAGAGGCTACATTGTCCTCTGTAATGTTCATGAAGATGACTGAGATGGAAACATGCTACAAATACGAGCCACCAGTACGGATGATTAAAAACGTAAAGTCTGCAGCCTCTGCCTACAACAAAGAACATTCAACAAAACAGACTCGTCGGAAAAAAGCCTGTTCTATTTTACTTCAAAATAAAAGCATAAATTGCATATTTACATTGACGTTGTTTTCCTAACTGTTACGATTGTACCACCTAATCCTCTTTTTTTTTTTTTTTTTTTGGCACCCCTAAAAAGGTAATTGATTCATAAATCTCACTCCAGCCATGAAGCCAAAGTTGGCAACCCTGTGAACCACTGTGTGCGAAAAAAAACAAACCCTGTGTTGTATCTGTATCCTTCAGTTTGAAGGTTTCACTCGTTAATATATCATTTGTTGCTGAGCTTTCTGTTAAATATTCTTATATTTATTCATTTGCTAGAGTTTTTTTTTTATCCAAACTGACTGGGTGAAATCCAATCCGAGCAGCGAGTTGAGCAGATGAGGGTTAAAGGTCTTGTTCATGTACCCTTCAAACTCACAACCTTCCTGTACAAAAGCGTAACCGCTGATCTAGCAATGCCCCTTCCTGAGCTGTATAACCTCGACTCAAGTGTACACTGTTATGATTTTGGCATCTAACCATGAATCGTAGGTGGTTTTTGCAATCTGTTTGCTCTACGACTGGCCATATGTATTCCTGCATCATTCTTATTGTACATTTGAAATATTTAGAACTAATAAGTCAAGGTGACTAAGTTTTGCTGTTTTTTTTTATTATTATTTATTTATTTATTTATTTATTTACATTTTATTTATGGAAACTTTGTGCAACTATTCATTCTTCTCCTTTAGTCCTTTAAGTGCATTATTTCTAAAGCAGTTACCTTTGCCTGTAAAATCTTAACTCTGTAACCTGAACCCAAGCTTAAAATCCGAAGAATTACGGTGTGAAATATTTCACACGTTTGTCTGATACCAAACCTGAGAGTTACATTAACCACCCAGGCAGGTTTGTAGGAACACAAAATAAATAAATAAACAAACAAACAAACAAATAAATAAATATATTAGAAACGTGATACTGTTTAAACACCAGCTTAACTAGCTTAACCGGTCCATCCAGGACTTTGCAATCACAGAAATTAAAGCAAAATCAATCCATTTTTTTCAAAATTACCATCGATTCCCTACAGATTTGGCCCAAGAGGTGTCATGTGACATCATCTCAAAGCGCATCAGTCAAAGCCCTCTTCATGAGTACATGAAGCTGGACATGAGTACAGCTAAAAAGTCTCACTTACCAACAAACGTCACTGTGAAAGACCACCAAGTTCGTGCAAATGCAATTTAACCGATTCAAGTAGCTTTCCACAAAAAAAAGCACCAAAAACTCTGCAAGTTGTCTCACAAATAAAATAAAAAAGACGCTGCAAAATCAAGCATTTCTGGCCGCAACAATCACAAAAAAAACTCCTGTAACAAAAAAACTGACTCACTGAACAAACCAATCTGAGAACTGTCTGAGTGTGGCCTAATATTCTTAATGAGTACTCCCAGTAATACAATATGGACTATCCATGCTTTCATGTATCGACCAACAACCAGTTTTTGAGTTATCCCAGTAAGCTACATTGATTTATACAATATAGCAATGTATAGATGGATTTCTTTTTACATAAAGAACTGCTGTGCTGATATAAAAAAATATATATATATTGTTATAACTGCCCAGTTCATCATAGTTTATTCTTAGGTGGAATTTTATCAAAACAGGAAGTGTCTGAGTTGGGGCATACTTGATGCATGAGATATATGTAATAGAATAAAACATGACAGGGCATGCTATTATAGGAAAATAATCAACGACACAGTTGTATGTAAAGCAAAGCTGCTATTGCCAACCCACCAAAAGTGAATTATTTTCCGATAACAGCACTTCCTTTGAAATGCTTTATTCCTCTTATACCACAGCAACGTACCGACACTAACGTATATTTATTGATTAAAAAATGAAATACATTTAACCTTGTATACAACATTTTAACATTGTGTAAATGAGTTACTTCCTGTTATCATTTATAACAGTTATAAATGGATGTCCCGCACAAGCCTCACTTTTTTTTCTCTTAATAGGATTTTATTTATTTATTTATTTTTTTACTTTTTTTTTTTTTTTTTTTTTTTTATGGTACAGAGAAACTGTAAAGTGTAAGCTCTACTGTCCTAAAGACTTGGTGGAAGTTACAGCTTTACCTGACACTGTGGATTCCTTCCGAAAACTCCTTACAGAAAACTTTACCATATCAACATTTACACACATTTTTAATCTGTTTACATGGCACGAAGCGTCCACCATACAAGTCCTTATGCATTAATGCTTACTATAGAAATGACAATGTATAAGAAGGAGCACATTAATATAAACCTTTCAGCAGGAACGAATGTCAGGGCCTCTGTTATAGAAAATTCTGCCCAGAAAACGCAGCCTACCTAGGCAATCTACTCTTATATCCATAACAACAATATAAAGTAAGTTTAAATCTGATGCAAAATCCATACATGCCTAGTTTCCCCTGTGTGTACTTCATACTCCGTTCTCCTGGTAAAATGGATAGATAGCATGTTAGATAACATGATAAAGTGATCCTACAGCACTGACACCAGCTTCCCTCTGTCTCTCTCTCTTTCTCTCTCTCTCTCTCTCTCTCGTGCATAGTAACACACTCTTCCCCCCAGGTGCAATAATGTCACACCCTATTAATCTGTTCAAACCCGGGGCCGTGATCCCGCACAGTCTGTCCGTACTAATCTCTTATTAATGTGCCAAATGAACCTGGAAAGAAAAGAACGACTCCCTAAGGCACGAGTGTACACTTACACCGCATCAACCACACACACACACACACACACACATGCACACACACACGCACACCGCATCACTGCATGCATTAAGATGGGAAATTCATTAGAGCGGAAAATCAAATGGGAAATGATCACACTCAGTTGCACACACACACTACTGTACTCGTGAGGCTTTACACCGACACAGATGATACCGTAATGAAATCTCCCTAAAGGTAAAACTAATTTTAATCACTAAGAAGAATAAAACCATGTTTTTGTTCTTTTATTGCTTCCAAACCTTCTATCTATGAAATAGCAAAAGGAGAATGTGCTCTCATGCGAACAGTGAGTGTGTTATTGCATTGCAGTGAATTGTTACTTCTCCTGTGATAATGTAATCAAATATTCCTAAAGCTACATGAAACGTAACCACTTATTTAGATTTTAGCAAAAAATCATTACACGGATAAAAAAAAAAAGTAAATGCAATATAAACCTGAGGGGATTAGCAAAAAGGTTTTTTATCAGGTTAGAACATTTATGAGGGAAATAAAGTTACACACACACACACGAACACTATGTATTACTGTAATGCCGAGGGTTACATGGAGTCAGATTATACTGTAATACAATATCCATATGCTTTACCTAGTGAGGCGGTGAAAAGAAAATTCCTGGATGAAACTGAAACCGAAATTTAGGACAAATTGGGCTGAAAACCCGAAACTAATAACTGCAAAAAAAGTTTGGGTTTTCTTTTTTTTCAGTTCTTCATTTTATTTTTTTTTTATTATTATTATTATTTATTTTTTTACATTTGAGCTTTAACCACTTTGTACATTTGTGCTAGGCAGGTATCTAAACAATAGCATGTACTAGTCAGTGTGTAACAAAACTCAACATGCTCCATTAGTGTACAAACTCCAATTTCCACAACAACAAAGAATGTCATCCAAGGCGCTGAATTCCATGACGTTTTGTGTTTAGTTATACTTTGCGTTAATTATACTTTGGTACTGTAAGCTTTGAAGTTCCAGCTTGCATGCTAGCAGGAATTTTTAAGCAGGATGTCATGTTTAGTTGCTGTATCAAACTTAGTACCCCCTTTATGAGACTTTGCATGAACAGTAGAAATTACTTGTTAATGTTTCTCATAGAAACCGTGAAATAGTTCTACTTGGACGACATTTTCACTGTTGATCTGCTGGATAAAATGCAGATACCATTTTTTTTTTAAATCATCTAGATTAGTTGTAGTGTCAATGAGACATTTCGTCATTTTGTTGCAAAATTTTCAGCTATTTTCTACTCAGGTCAAAACCTAAAAACCTTTTTTGGTGATCCCCCCCCCCCAGATTTCAAATTTGGTGACCATTTGTTTGACCATTTCTTTACTTGTGCTTGCTTGCCTCATGACAGCATTAACAACATGTTAGCTACATGTTACATGCTGACAAAACTCTCATTTCATGTTGCTACAGTAACACTGCAGCTATTGGAGATATTCAACAAAACTACAAAAAGTTTAGCAAGAAAATAACAACAACTCATTTGGTATTTAAGAATAGAATACATTTGTTTGGATATATACACTTCTAGTCAAAAATTTGGTTACGGTTTCTTACAATTTAATCCATTTTCCACGGAATACGGAACTGCAATTGAATATGGAATTGAACAGAGAAAGCTACAAGAGATAAGTTCTCTGTGGGACTTATCAACTGCTTGCTCACAGATTCTAATATATTTGCAATGAGGCTATCCACATGAAATTTTCACCAGACTTTGGTATTAACTCCAGAATCTACACATATAAAGAAATCCAAACATTAAAGTCTATAAATAAAGTTATGTGTAATAAAGAGGAATGACACAGGAAAAAAAGGATTGAACATGCTAACTGAAATTTATTTAATTCTTAGTGGAGAAGACTTTGTTTGTAATGACAGCTTCAAGACACTTCCTGTATGAAGAAATTAATCGGCCGCAGTATTCAGGTGTGATTTTGGCCCGTTCTTCTAAACATATTGTCTTTAAATCTTGAAGATTCTGGGAAGCCTTCTTGTGAACCTTGATCTTTAGCTCTTTCCATAATTGTTCAATTGGATTCGAGTCAGGTGATTGACTGGGCCGTTCTAACGCCTTGATTGTTTTTCTTGGAAACCAATTGAGAGTTTCCTTTGCTGTATGATTTGGATCGTTGTCCTGTTGGAAGCTCCACCCACGTGTCATCTTCATCATTCTGGTGGATGGCAGCAGATTCTAAGGAATCTCCCGGTAAAGGGCTCCATTCATCGTTGCTTCAATTATATGAAGTCTGCCAGTACCATTCGATGAAAAACAGCCCCACACCATGATGCTTCCTCCTCCAAACTTCACTGTTGGTGTAGTGTTTGTAGGGTGATGTGCAGTGCCATTTCTTCTCCAAACATGGTGTGTAGCATGATAGCCAAAAAGTAAAATTTTGCTCTCGTCTGATTAGACTACTCTCTCCCAGTATTCCATAGGTGTGTCCAAATGAGTTGTAGCAAACTTTAAACGGGCTTCGACATGCCTTTTCTTTAGTAATGGAGTCTTTCAGGATGAGCGTGAGCAGTGGAGTGCATTGCCTATTGTTTTCTCTGTGACGATGGTACCTTCTGCCTCCAAGTGTTTCTGGAGCCTTTCTGAGTGGTCCTTGGCTCTTGCGCTTCTCTTCTGACTATTCTTCTGACTCCCTGGTCAGAAATCTTGTGAGGAGCTCCTGTGCGTGGCCGGATGATGAAGGAGTGATGTTGCTTCCACTTGCGAATAATGGCCCCAATGGTGCTTACTGGAGGATTCAGAAGTTTTGAAATACGTCTGTATCTGTTTACATCAATATGTTTTGCAACAATAAGGATGTGAAGGTCTTGGGTGAGCTGTTGCTTTTACCCTTCATGAGATGTTTCTTGTGTGATACCTTCGTACAAAAAGCCTTTTTATAGACCATCAAATTTACTAACCCAGCTGATATTATTTTGCACAGATAGGGGGTATAATTACTTTATAACTACTTACCGATTTCAGCTGGTTCCTTGCCTTACCTTGCCTTGGAGAACTGCTTTTTCTTAGCATCTTCAATACTTTTTTTCCTCTTTCATTCCACTTTATTACACATAACTTTGTGGATTTTTTGAGTTAATACTGATGTCTGGTGAACATTTCATGTGAATAACCTCATTGGAAATATATTTACTGAAAAAAAATGTTGACGCGTTCGATACTTATTTCTCCCACTGTATCTATTCTCTTCTCTAATGAGGTCATTGACTTAGTGCATATTATTCTCCAGTGTAGGGAATAGGAAACAAGCTGGCATTTGGAACACAGCACAGAAAACTAAGGCACAGGCAATACTCATGCAAATGTTCTTACACACACACTTTGATTTTCCTCCTGTTTAATAAATGATTGTTCATGTTCATTAGCGAAACTGAGCCGAGCTCATAAAGCTGCATGTTGGAAAAAATTATTTTTTAGTATTGTTTTATAATGAGGCTGCTCTCCCAGACGAAGGAAACAGAAAGAAAACGAGTTGTAAGTCACATGACTTTGTGTGTTCGGCTCGTTGAAGTGCCTTTTGTAAAGTGAAAAATAAAACTGCACCATATGCACCAGATAAAAGCTACTGTCAGGGGCAATGAGGAAATGGCACCATGGGAATTCGACAGCTATGAGTATGCCTTTGTGTGTGTGCGTGTGTGCATGTGTGTGTGTGTGCATGCTTAGACGGATCAAATTTTCTCCAAATATAGTTATATATAGTGAAAAAAAACACTTGACAGAGAAAACTGGAGTCTGTAAAAATAACCTCTCTAAAATGAAACTTAAGCCCTTGAAGCGGCCCTATAAACGAGTGTGTAATTTCTGTTTGCACTCAGCAATGAGCATCACTTCCAAATTCAATTTGTTCCCTTTGGTTCATTACTTGGGTGCATTGAGGAAGCTGCTGCTGACACAATTTTATGCATTTCTTTGTAAAAGTAGTCTCTTTTTCAAGAGAAAAGCAATACAGACTATATCTATGTAGTAAAAGTTCACTGGCAGACAAAGTTTTTGAACACTCTATATTTAGGAATTTACGACCGCGTTAGAATATGCTAGAATTTCAAAATCTAACCAAGGTATAGATAGAAGTAAATACAAATATGTTTATTATTATATGTGTAGTGAACTGAGAAATGTTTTAGATGACTTTATTTTACTGGAACAATCTATTAGATATAATCTAATCAAGGCCATTATCAAACTAATTAGGCACTTTAAGCACACCACACATACAGTTGTAATCAAAATTATTCAACCCCCATTGCAAATCAGGTTTACTGTCAAAACTTTCAGCTGTTTGCGATGAACAAATCAATCAAAAGTAATTGAAATAGTTCAACACAATGAATGCTTCAAGTGGTTTCCCAAAATTCAACTGAAAATGCAGTTTATAATGTCTTCTCCAATCTCAAAATTATTCAACCCTTTCATGGAGAGCATATTTAGTACTTAGTAGAGCACACTTTTGCTGTCCATCTTCTGCCAGCGTTCCTGAGGAATCTTCTCCCGTTCCTCATGAGCAATGGCCTCAAGTTCACTAATATTCTTGGGTTTGCATGCTGCAACCGCCTTCTTCAAATCCCACCAGAGATCTTCTATGGGGTTCAAGTCAGGTGACTGTGATGGCCCTGTAGAATCTCCCAGGACTTCTTCTGCAACCAAGCCTTGGTGGAATTTGAGGTATGTTTGGGATCATTGTCCTGTTGGAAGGTCCAATGATGCCCAAGCTTCAGCTTCCTCACAGACGGCATGACGTTTTCTCCTAGGATTTCCTGATACTTCAATGAATCCATCTTGCCTTCCACACGCTGCAGGTTTCCAGTGTCAGAGGATGCAAAGCAGCCCCAGAGCATCACCGAGCCACCACCATGCTTGACTGTGGACAGAGTGTTCTTTCTTCATTCCTCCAGACGTACCGCTGATCCATCATGCCGAAAAGTACCAGTCTTGTTTCATCGCTCCACAGAACAGAATCCCAAAACTTCTGTGGCTTATTTATATGATTTCGAGCGACTTTTCTTGTGCTTTTGGGTCAGGAGTGGTGTACGTCTTGGAGTTCTGGCATGGAAACCTTCTGTGTTTAGTATCCGCCTTATTGTGCTCACTGAAATCTCAGTGGCTGTTGCCACCAAGTCTTGCTGCAGGTCTTCTGCAGGTCACTCGAGGGTTTTTCACAACCTGCCTTCTCAGAAATCAGGTTGCAGCCATTGATAGCTTCCTTTTTCTGCCCCGTCAAGGTAGTGTACACTCAACAAACTCTTAGGCAGTTCAGGTATTTCATGTGTTCCAGCTCAAACACACCTGGTGCAACTAATGACACCCTTGATTAGTTTATCATCAGGTGTGCTTGAGACAACGCCTGTTTTGCAAATGTGTTTTGTTGTGAGGAATTCCATTCAGGGGGTTAATAATTTTAGAGAATAGAATAATTTTGAGACAAGAAAAGTCATTATAAGTTGCATTTTCAGTTAAATTTGGGGAACTCACTTGAAGCATTAATTGCTTTAAGCAGTTTCAACTGCTATTTCCATTGCTTTTGTTTGATTTGTTCATTGCAAACAGCTTTCCTGCAGATTTGGACCAAGCTGTGTAATGTGACATCATCACAACATGCATTCAGCCAAAGCCCCCTTCGATTCACGCGCTGTACTCATGATTCACATGAGTACAGCTAAACGGTCTCATTTACCAACAAACATCACCGGGAAAGCGCGTGCAAAACATTTTGTGCAATTGCAATTTTGAAAATTTATAGGAAAAAGCCACAGCAAATGTGTTTGGATGTGTATGCACACCTAATCAATGGTTTCTTAAGGTTAATTGTATCTATTTTCCACAGAATACATAATAGCAGTTAAATACAGAAAGCTAAAATCAATACTTTCTTATAGTACTAATAGGTTCATAGAGTGGTCTTGTTGCTCTAGGTGTTTCCCTAGTTTCCTGTTTTAAGTGTTGAGTCACCTAATTTTGACAATCGCCTGCTTTCCTCATTCCTGACTGTGGATTTGTTTCATTAATAATGACAGCTACTTCAGATATTAAGTGTCCAATAACCCAACTGCTTAGTATATGCATCTCAGTCCTGATTCTAACTCCAGCTCTTTATATTGTGCACAGGGCACACAAGGGGGAGAACACTAATAAGAATAGATATTTTAGTGAATACCTTCTAGAATTGAATGTTTTAAACTAAAATGATAATAATAATAGCACTACCCAGATGGGATCAAATTTACATGGGGTCTTGGGGTAATTTCCTATTTTATAGGTGCTCCTCCTTCGTGACTTTATTACCATCAGGATCGGCCATGTCGGTGTTTTTCTCAGGCCTTCTCTGAAAAAAATTACAAGCGGAATAACCTGTTTTTCTCCAATCTCACTGGTTGTCTGATTATTGAGGCAGTGGTAGCACAATGGTTAAGATGTTTGGCTACTGCTTGTAAAGTTGTGAGTTCAAATCCCAGCACTGCCAAGCTGACACTGCTGGGCCATTGGTTGAGCCTTTAACCCTCAGCTACTGTAATCAGTTGTATAAATGAGATAAATGTAAGTCGCCCTGGATAAGGGCGTCTGCTAAATGTCTGATCAATTTAGTCCCATCCAGATGCACATGTCCATGATTTTCTATGCACTTGTTGCCTCTCATTGGAGAAAGAAAGACGTTTGACTGCTGCTACGTGCTGTATTTTGTCTCGTTGCGCACGTATCAATGTCCCTTCCCCAGATATTACACACTTCCCGAGTTGCGACATAAAAAAAATGGATGCATATGTGATTCTCACATACATTGTGATTATTGTTTTACTGTATTTTTTAACTGTTGTTGGAACTTTGGTTAAATAAGAGCCAGTGTCTCTTCTCTACTCCAGTGCCTCTTCCACCACTTGGATGCCATGTTGTGAATGGAGCGTGATCATACCACCACGTGATGCAAACATCCAGGTTCATAGAAAAAACAACCCACTAGAAACTCCCTCCTCCTCCTGTGGTTATTTTATTGCTGTCCAGACGTGAGATTTTTTTTTTTTTTTTTTTATCACTGAGGAGACGTATATCCAAAACCGAACATGTACGTGGGAAGGAGTGTTTCTGGCAATAATCCAAATCATCATTGTTGATATTTACATAAAGAGACAACAATGCTTACAGTTAAATGGCTATAAAATCTAAAGACAGACCGAGACCATAGGACTCACCCTTACGCACCAAACACTACAAGAATAACAATACACGCAGTGATCTGCTCAGTAAAAGCATCCAGATAGTCGATGAATCTCCTCACACTCTTCACATCTATGTAATGAGATCATGACATGGTCAGCCTAAACTCATAAAGGGCATTAAGAGCTTTCTCCAGTTCAACGCATTCTAACTGCAGATATGATTAGCCCTTTACAGTGCTATCGAGAAGAGTGTTATAAGCACAGTCCTGAGGTGAAAGGCACTCATGAAATGAAAAGCCTGAGGTGATAAATCGTGCTCTAAAACGAACACTTACACACTCGGAGCGAAGATGAAGAAGGAAGAAGAAAAAAAAGAAGCAAAAAAAAAGACACAGCAGTCTTGAAGAGCGTTGTAAAAATAACCCCTCTGAAATGAAACCTAAGCCCTCGGAGCGGCTTTATAAGCGGGTGCGTAATGTCTGTTTGCAGTCAGCGATGAGGAGTCGCTTCCCAATTCAATTTCCTGTCTTCGGTTTATTAATCGAGTCTGTTGAGGAGCCCACGGCTCTACGCGTGTTCAGTTTAATCAATAACCTAAATGTTTCATACACTTCCTGAGTGCCTACTTAATGTGTCGCCGTTCTGGGCATCCATTAAAAATTGCCATGAGTATGTGTGTGGGTTCTGACGAGAACTCGACCCGTTGGCTTATTAGGCACATATCGCTGCACTGTACCATAATGTGCCATTCGATAGGTATGAAACACCCTTGGACGCAAATTAAAAAGGTAAACTTTTAGTCAATCAGATATAGACGTTCCCCATCCCATACTGTCTTACATCCTTAGTTGTGATGATAAAATTTCACCACACACTCATTGAGCATTTATTTAAACCACAAATGACATCAATTCTGTTTTGAGACAGGTCCAGGAGGACATTGTGAGGACATTGTGAGGACATTGTAGCCAGTAATGATATTTTGAGGACCAAAGATGTAATATAACAATGACATTTTCGACTAAAGACAGATGTTGTAGGAACTAAAGATTGTGCAGACTGAAGACCCAGAGATTAAAGGCATTGAGTGGGCTGATAGATCATAAGCACTGTAGAGGCAAGGATTAAACTTCTTTTTTGGAAAATAATGACCATAGAAATTGAAGGGACTGAAGTTCTGGTGACCAAAATGATTGTGTCCATTAAAGTAGATTTGGGGACTAAAGACATCATGGGAAATGAAGACACTGAGGAGACTAAAGAGCTAGTAGACAATAAAGACACCATCAGGACTGAAGACTCTGTGAGGACAATAAAGTGTTGTTTTTTTTTTGGAACTTAACCACTGAAGTGTATGAGAACGTGTAATTATTTAATTATCTATTAATTACATTTTATGAAATAGTAAGTGCCTCATTTTACTTTCACCCATGTGGAAAGATTCAGTGTGTGTGTGTGTGTGTGTGTGTGTGTGTGTGTGTGTGTGTGTTTGTAGGTGACTTTCACTGTTGTGAAGTCTTAGCGTGAAACGTCAGTAAAATCAGGCTATCACTGGGAAACGGGCACAAAATTATGCATCATAATTCTTCGGGGCTAAGTTTGTTGTTGTTCTGGACTGAAACTGGGGCAGCAGAGTGTGTGTTCAGCAGCGCTGAAATGTGTGTGTGTGTGTGTGTGTGTGTGTGTGTGTGTGTGGTGTGTTCAGTTACAGCAATGTTAATTGGTGTGTATGGAGTACATGACAAAGTAGTGATGAGCCTCAGGCTACACTGACTAACACACACACACACACCCAGAAAGAGAGAGAAAGATACTCATGCAAAAAGAGATACTGGGAGAGAGAAACAGTAAAGAAGACTTGAGAAAAAAAAAAAGAAATTAACGTGAAAAAAGAGAAAAAGCGGAATTCGGAGAAAACCATTGGTGCAAATGGGTGAAAGAATAACAAGGAAAAATAACAAGATAAGACAGAGGAATACGTTTTAAAAAGAGAAAAGGTGAAAAAGAGGCCTAGAAAAGCGACGGTGGTGGGAAGAAAGAACTCAGAACAGAAAGAACGAGGGAAAAGAAAAGATTTAGGGATTGACGGATAGAAACAACAAAAAGAGCATGTGAGATTATAGATAAAGGGAACGTGGAAGAATTGAGGAGAAAGTGAAGAGAACAAAGAAGAGGAAAAGAAAGACGGAGTGAGGAAGTAGAGGGGGAAACAGATGATCCGTCAGAGAAGAGAGAAATGTGACAACGAAGAAAGAGAAAGCGAGACAGAGCGAGATAGAGAGAGCGTAGGCCGATGTACAAGAAGAGAATGGAGTGATAGAGTGAGCACTGGAGACAGGAAATGAGTGAGGAGTGAGAAGGAGAGAGAGGGATTGAGAGAGACGAGCGCGCGCTTTGACCTGCTGAACTGAGTGAACAGAGTCATTCACATCGAGTGCAGCTCTGACAGCCGTGTGTGTGTGTGCACGCGCTATAGTGTTATATCAAGCACTGAATCATATGCAAAGGCATGTAGTGTGTGTTGAGGCCATGAAATGAGCAATGAAGGTCACACTTACCACACAACCATTCAGGCTATCCAATTTATAACGCCTTTAAGTCGTTTCGTTTGAATATATTTGCATATGAATGAGTCTGTAATGCTACACAGCCACAGACATGCCACAACACTGCTGAATTCTCCATTCTGATTGGTCAACAGGTGTTGATTCATTTTCTGAAACAGCGGCTCAGACAATGTTTTTGGTGCCAAGACAAATCACAGGTTTATATTTAATATGCTATCAAATCTATAGTTAAAAACTTACACAAGGGCTTGAATGGAGAACGTTCCAGATAATCACGTAAGATAATGTGCGTCATGATTGATATCGTTTTCTGTGAGGAGATAGTTATTTAGTCTCCAATGTCAGCGCTTTGTAGCAGTTTTCCAACACGGGAACGTCTTTAGGACAGAGAGGTTTAGACTTTGTAATGCCTTCGTAACTTGACAAGCGGCGGTGTTTTGTCTTATTAACTGTCTAATTAAGGAAACAGAAAGGCAGGCGAGGGAACGGCAGTTTACAGCTGTTATAGCGTAACCTGTTTCACAGACTTTCATCAACATGTAAGCGTAATTAGAAACGGATAAAATGTATGACGTGTCGGTAGCTAGGTCTCCATCCAAGTCGCGAATTTAATTTATGCGAAAAATTGGAATATCGCATAAAACGTTTGAGGATAAAGCATGTGTTTCTATCCCATGTGTTCAAGAGAAGAAAACGGTCACTTCCGGAGAAACTGGCGCGACGCATCAATACAAATAGAAATTGCTGTAACCGGCGGACTTTTCTGAGCGTATTATCCAATCAGATGATTTGTTGAGGCAAAGTCACATGACTTTTTTCGATGCGCTTCGAGGAGTGTATTCGGTAAATACGTGTCCATTGTAGTCTATGCGCATGTCTTCTTATCGAATAAAAATATGATCCGCCTCGATAGATCGCGCAAGTTTTGTATGCGCATTTTGGAGATTTTATCCCAAAATTTGCATAGAAATATGGTGATGGAAACATAAGTATTGCTTAATAAACTAAAACAATGCACATACTGGCAAATTGCTGTGGTATAAGAAGAAGAAAACAATGTAGGGCGTGCCATTATAGGAAGATAATAATCAGGGTGGAAATTCTAACAGCGTTTCATGTTAGGCCTGTCATTGATTAACTGCCTATAACGCAGCACCCCTTTGTGGATTTCTTCCTTATAAAACCACAATCCCGTAGTAATATTTGCTTGCGTAATATTTCCTTATTTGACTATTTGACTGATTTCAGAGCCATGTAAAAATATTCTCCACATTGAACATCTTTATGCAAGACTCATTATTTGCTTAAGCCTTTAAACCACAGTTGAGCTAAACTATAACCGGCATAATATTCACTATACTGGCACCCTGTCCAGGGTGTACCCTGGCTTGTGCCCAATGCTCCCTGGGATAGGCTCCAGGTTCCCCCGTGACCCTGAAAAGTAGTAAGCGGTAGAAGATGGATGGATGGATGGATGGATGGAATATTCACTATATGTGTTCACTGCATAGGGCAGACATCATCAACTGGAAGTGGACAGAGCAAAATGAAGAAATACTGTAGAGGATTCATATACAGTAATGTATGGAAAAAAATGTCTGTAGTTCAGTGACTCGGGTTTTTCAGTCCATACAGGATTTCGTGGAGTTTTTTTTTTTTGTTTTTTTTTTTGATTGCCGCAGCCAAAAATGCTCGATTGTGCTGCGGCATTTTTCAAATGAGATTTTTGACCCCGAATCTGCGGTTAATCTGGTCATTTTGAAAAATTGCAAACTCCTGCAGATATTCCTTGATTGAAACTCCTGAGTTTCCTTGATTTTGCGTCAATTTCTGCCATCACAAAATCCCAGAGGGACTGGTTTTCTAAACATGACCTATCAGAAATGTACTGCCTGCATTGATATTTAACTGCAAGAAATGTTTGGCTTCATAAGCAAGTTCACTTCATCCATTTTCACCAGCCACAGACCAAAGTCCTGACATCTTGTTTTCCATTGGATCACATGACAACGGTTCACAGGTCAGAGTTCACGTGAGACAGTCAGCATGCAGCAAAGGCAACAACGACCAAAAATAAACACGCATCTTTCACGTCCCGATTTCTTTCTCCTTCACCGAATGAGCTTTTTCGCCAGGTGAATGCAAAGTGTAGTTTTCAGGTGTCTCCTGTATCACAGTAGCAAGGGGTCAAAACTCATAAATGGTACAGCTAAACTATAGACGGATGTTTGGACACCTTTGGAATGCGCCCTGCGGTATACAGTATAACATAATCTCTCCGTACACCTTGTCTAGTGCATTATAAGACGATTTAAGAGTCAGGCACAGAAAAAAGAGCGTCTCCGGTGAGTGCCTGTTGTGAACTGATAACTATTATCAGTGTGCCATAAATGACATGCATTCGTTCATTGTTTTCCTATAACAAGCGACATAAGGGTCATTTAGCCAAACAGCCTGAGAATCGCATTTCAGCACACTTACATCAAGGAGCTAAAAGAAGATCTTGTGTCAACTTTTACATTCTTTTACACTTTTACATTTCCATGTGGATTTTTATATTTTAGAAATCCGAACAGTGGCAGCCGTGATGTCTATAGACATGGGGTAAAAATAACATTCCTAAATCATGCTCATGGTTGTCATGGACACTTCAAATACATTATCACTAGCATCACTGAATTCGATTATAATTAAGCAGCCTGGGGGTGGGGTTGTGGGGACGGCTGAACATTTTCGGACAGCATTTATACTCACTTAGATAATGTCTACATTACTGGCAAATAATCTAAAAAGGCACAGCACAAGAATTCAGAAAATACTGTATATTTTTAGCACCAAAATCACAAGACTAAGTCATTAGGATACGAAAATGACTCGTATCTATTTCGAGCACAATGCTAATTTAAATTGTTTGCCCGTGCTGCACTTAACTGCTAGCTTGTCAGTAAGATGCTGTAAAATGAGCGGCTCCAAAACAAGGCAGCTCAAATCCAATAAAACTGAAAACTGAGGTGATTTCTTCTGCTGCATATGCAGAGAAGTTTTATTTCATTATTTTCAACGTTCTAAGAGTCACTACAGTTAGCCTGAGTGTGTGTTGTCTAGTGCTACTTGATGGTGAATTTTTAGCCACCCTAGCGATGTTAGCATTCTAGGTTCCAGATTCGACTAGCCTGTTGGCGTTAAACAGTGTTGGCAAACACGATAAAGTCAAAAAACACCAGACTTTTATTATTATTATTATTTTTTTACATTTACTATGGACTCAAATTGTAAGTATTTAAAGCTTTCGTTTAAAAGTGTACAGAAGAAAAATACTCTATATTAACAAAAATCAAACGGACTGCTTGCACAAACACTTCAGCATTATAACCAAAGCGGCACTTCTCTTTCTGGCTTCATTCACTTTAATGGCAATGGCACTGTTTTTACACCCGGTGTCTGCAGGAGCTCCTGGAAATAAACTTCGACGACGTTCATCCTATATGTAAGTACACTTGCAAAGCTCCTTTTAGTAAGCTGGAGAAAGATATCAGACTGTATGCTTCGTCATGTATAAGCACGTATGAAAGTAAGAAAATACCTTTTAATAACCTTTTTTAATAGAAACGAACACCAAAGCTAACGTTAGCGCAACACTATGAATTTATTGTAACTCAAAAGAAAAACAAAAAGCCCCAAAGCAATTAGACATTGCTGTCTTGCTTTATTGCCGAATGTAAACAGTGCAACCAGAGATGCGAGGTTCATGCTACTTCAAAACAGAAATACGGTCAGGTATTTTAAACTAAAGCGGGTAAAGAGTGTGAATCAGTGTGTCTCTGCGGAATCCTTACTTCTGCAAAGTATGCTCTGCTGGAGCAGGAACTTTGGAGCGCACAACTATGAATTACACACGTCAGTGAAACACACACAGACACATACTCAAACACACATATACGTGTATACACATAGATATTGCTATCTACTGCTATCGGTGTGTGTGTGTGTGTGTGTGTGTTGTTTGTGTATGCTTTTGAGCAGTCAAGCCTTATCACTTACATCTGCGAATGCCATTATCAATCTGCCATTCATTCAGACCTTCATTAGCTATGAGCTGCATACTGAACACACACACACACACACACACACACACACACACGCCCAAGAAACCTGGAGAGAGAGAGAGAGAGAGAGAGAGAGAGAGAATTGGGAGTGGGGGGGCTCTGCTACTCTCTTCCATCTCCTTTGACATTACACACACACACACACACACACACACACACACACACACAATGCATGTTGGCCCAAAGCCAATCCATGTCTTATGAAGCAACAGTGCCACCTAAAGGTAAAAAAATCCCTCCTCCCTTCTCTTCATCCCTCCATCCTTTCCCCCCTCCACCCAAGTTTCCCATCAATCTCCTTCCATAACATGAGATTATTTGTGCTACATAACAAGCATCTCATTCTAATGAGGCTTCAAAGAAACAGGATTAGATATGTTATTTGAGACTTATTAACAGCTAATCCACTTTGGACCGGATACGGCTTTACCTTAATGGCTTAGGTTAGTTTATGTGAATATTCATGAAGCTTTCCCGTGATGGGTGTGAGCAACGGTTTGCTTCTTTGTGGTGTTCAATGTAATGTAAGTCAGTAGAAATTCAGTTCTGGTACTCGCAAATTAAAAAAGGGGTTCAAGCAACTGAAGGTACAGAGCTACAGAGTGGTACAGTTACAAAAAACAAAACAAAACAAAAGGGAAAACATTAATGCAACAGGTTATTCTTTAGATGCTTCTTGGGGAAAAATCCTTTTGTTCAGTACAACACTGAATACTGAATAAAGCTGGATAACTTTATGGGTTTTTGTATTATCATATGTTTTAGGTGGTAAAATGACATCGGAGTAGACAGGCTAGAAAAAAATGTTTCTTTTACAAATTCGGAGAGCACTGTAATGTTCGCACTTCAACATCCACACAGATATCCCAGTTTCCTTCAACTGACAGCAACTAACGAATTATCATTGCCTTTAATTAGACATATATCTTCTTTTTTTTTTTTTTTTTTTAAAGTAAATAAAAAAAAAAACAACACAAACACATTAAGAAAGTTGACAAAATGCAGAATAACACTTTCCGAATCTAATCAAACACACATCGCTTACATGTTGCTTTTTGGTACAAAGTAGATGATTACACCTATTGGTGAGACTTTTGGATTTTTTATCCTATTTGTATAAGATGCATGCATATCAGTTGGTGAGTTATAGCAACTGGGCTAGGACTGTCACTTTAGTAATGAACAGGGCGGCTATATGGACTACTTATAGACCAGTAAAAGTGTTCTTTTACCTGTCTGTTGTGTAAGGTCCCTCCTTTTGTCTTGAAGCCTCCTTGGGAGCTGCACTCTGAGGCACTGAAGTGATCCGAGCTAGTGGACGAGCGTTTGGAAAGAGTGTCACATCCCCCGACGAAAGTGTTGTCAAGTGGCAGCTCCTGAACGACATGATGCTTTTTCACCGAAACTGGAGTGTCGGCCTTGACGTGGAAAGCCGACTGGGGTGAGGCCGACTTGTAGTGCCTGGCTAAATCAGGGCTACTAGGCTTGAAGGTGGTGGTTGGTGTTGTGTTCCAGTCAAAACGTCCAATTCCTGGCTCCTCAAGCTCAGCTGGGATGCTGATGGTGCCATTGATGGGTTCGTGAGCTGGATCATCAGGTTTGTTCTCCTCAATGCTAACAAAGTTAAGCAGGGAGCTTTTGGGCGACTTCCTTTTCTTGCGCTTTTTCTTCTTGTTCTGCTTGTTCTCCTGGTTGGGTGACATCCACTCAGCACCTTGTTTCTTCCTTTGAGCTGCTTTGAACTGCGAAATGTGACGGCAGCGGACCAGAACGGTAATGAATATCACCACGATTACCACCATAGCACCTGTGACGATAGCAATGATGGTTTTCAGATTGTCGACGCTCTGATACGTTTCGCTAGTATCGCCGATATTCCTATCCAGAGGCGTCTCCATCGTGCGCCGGATGAGGTCGTAGATAAAAGACGAGTTTCCTACCGTGTCATTGATGTAAAGGAAAACAAGAACTAGTGTGTGCAGAGACTTTGGATAGCCAAGGTCACTAATGTTGACCACCAGACGATGCAGGCCAATATCCGCAACCGTGGGTTTCTCCTCTAAAGTAATGTTTCCCGTAACAGGATCAATCCTGAAAAGTCCTCTGCCGTTACCACTAATGATGGTGTATTTCAATTCAGCATTCATTCCTGTATCTCCATCCACAGCAAAGACCTCGGCGACTACAGATCCCGGAATGGCAGAAAGTGGTACCAGCTTGAAGGAAGTGTTTGATGGAGGGTAGATGACAATGGGTGGGTTGTCATTGACATCAATGACGTTGATGGTTACTTTGGCAACCGACGAGCATGGAGGACGACCACCATCGACAGCCCTTACATCAAAGGTGTAAGAACTTTGCTGCTCTCTGTCAAAGGAAACATTCGATTTTATAACTCCCGAAAAGGGGTCGAGGATAAAGTTCTCGTTGTCATTGAGTATGGAGAGAGACACCTCTGCATTTTCACCTGCATCTGCATCTGTGACTGTAATCACTCCTACAGTACTATACTTAGGCAGGTTCTCAGACACAAAGAACTGGAAGTGATTGTGTGTGAACTTGGGGCTGTTGTCATTTTCATCTAAAATGGTAACTATCACAGCCGCCTGGCTCTGCAACGCCCGGGTGCCATTATCTCTTGCTGTGACAGTAAAGAGAAACCTATCTTGATCTTCTCTGTCAAACACCCTTGAGGCCGTCAGCACACCGGTTTTGCGGTCCAAATCGAAAAAGGAGGCATTGGGTCCGAGCTGGTAGACAATTTCTGCATTCCTCCCACTGTCTTCATCTGTAGCACTAATGGTTGTGAGGAAAAGGTCACGCTGGTTATTTTCCATGACCGACAGTTCGATAACCGGCTGGCTAAAAATGGGTGGATTATCATTCTCATCCTCCAGCTTGACTTTAACCAGTGCGGTTTGGTTCAGACTAGGCTTTCCGGAGTCAGAAGCCACAATTTTGAAAATGTACTCCTTGGTCCCCTCGTAATCCAACAGAGCTGAGGTTTCCAACAAATATTGGTTGTCGTAGACCGCTTTGAGGTGAAACGGCACATCCTTTTCAATAAAGCAGATGACCTTGCCATTGACATCAGTGTCCTTATCAGAGACGGTGATAAGAGCTATTTTAGTGTTAATGGGGTCTTTTTCAGACAGCATTACGGTGCCATTAGTAGGACTGATAATGTATCTCAGGTCTATATTTGGAGCATTATCATTCACATCAGTCACATTGATCGTTACAGTTGCTCTTGCTGGACTGGAGCTTCCATCACTTGCTAAAACTGACAGCTTATGAATTGCAGTCTCTTCCCTATCGAGCGGTCTCTGTACCGTTATTAGTCCAGTCGTAGCATTTAGTGCAAAGAGTCTCCTCGTGGATGGAGATACTTGGGTACCAAACATATATTTGATTTCTGCGTTGGACCCAACGTCTGCATCCGTAGCCTGCAGCTGTACGACAGAAGTCCCAACTGGAGAGCTTTCAGGAATGTGAACTTCTATCTGACTTTCTTTGAAAACTGGACGATTGTCATTGACATCAGTCACCGTCACCTGAAGAATGGCGGTGCTGGACTTCTGTGGATTCCCACCATCCTCCACTTTGATTTTCATCACATAGGTGTCTTTTTGCTCCCGGTCCAGATTCTGTTGGACGATCAGCTGTGGCCATTTTTCTCCTTCCTGTGTCTCAACAATATCCAAGCCAAAAGTGCTCTGTCCGTTCACAAGTTCGTATTTGTGGACGCTGTTGGGTCCCATGTCAGGATCAGTAGCGGAGGGAATGGCAAAGCGGCTGTTGATGAGAGTGTTTTCAGGGATGGAAATGTTAATCACAGGGGAAGGAAACATCGGAGCGTTGTCATTGGTGTCCTTCACAATGATCTTGATTTTGATTAATCTGAAGTAGTCGTTTGGCAGGATGACCACTTCGATTTCAAACGAGCACTCGGCATCCTCGAACGACGGTCCAGGACAGAGTTTTTCACGGTCAATACGGTTCGAGGTGGTAAAAATCTCTCCTGTGTTGCCCATTACTCTCAGTAATGGGTTGTCTCCGGCTTTCGAGACCAGACGGTAAACCAGATTGTTGCTGGCAGCGTTCATATGGGAGATGTTCAAATCCTTTGGTATATTTCCAATAAGTACGTTCTCTTGCAGCTCCTCGCGGATTGAGTAAATTAGCTCTTGGGCGATGGCTGGATCCAGCCACAGGCAAGCAACAAAGGTTGCCAATAGGTAAAAATCCTTTAAATCCATGACAGCACTTCAAATGTCTTCCCTCTGCTTTATTTCAAATAGTTATCCTCATTGCAATGTGGTCAGAGCCATGCGTTCAGGGAAACCATGTCTTCGAAATGGAGCAGTCAAGCATGAACCTAAAAATAAACATTACAGTACAGGTTTGATAAATCAACTCTACTATAGGAAGCTACATCGACTAATTTGCTGTATTCATTTTGTCATGCGTATATGTATTATGTATTGTACTGCATGTATTGAGTAATAATTGAACAGTTCAGTGATAAGAAGACTTTCCAAGAAAAGCAAAACGAGCACGAGAAACGACTCTCTGGGAATGAATTACTCCTAATCAACACATTGCATGAATATCTCTATCATAAGCATCATCCACTGTATTATACTGGTATATTTGCTTTAAAGGTTATGACACTGAGTAAGATCCTTCATCTTGGCTTCGTCTTTCAAGGGACCTTTCGAAGAATTTGCAGCAAACGGCTGTAAACATGCGAGGTGTCATTCCTCTCCCAGTCATGCATTATAAACAAAACACACAAACAAACAAACAAACAAACAAAAAAACATCAATGCAGTGGCAAAGCAGACAATATTTAAGCATGGAGATTAAAGTCAGGCGCTTAAAGAAAAGCCAAAAAAAAAAAAAAAAAAAGAAAGAAAAAAAAAGAAAGCATTGCCTTACCCTGGTACATGCATGCGCGCGCGCGTATGAGTGTGTGTTAGTGACTCTTGAGGTCGTGCATAGTGAGTGCAAAAATCCTCTTTATTCGCATGAGCTCCGACATTAAAACCCTCCAGTGCTATTTATGAGCAGCAGGTCCGGAAAACTCTTCACCCCCCACCACCCAAAAAAAAAATTAACAATTGGGGAAGAAAAAAAAAAAAACAACAACAATTAAGGAAAAAATCCATGCATCACAAGCTTGAAGCAGGAGATCATATTTAGAAGCACCTGTTTTGCACAGACGCGCAGAGACAGTCCATATTTCATCCCAGCACGAGAGAGTCAAGTTCAACGATGCATAAATGCATTAGCTCCCAGATTTCTAACTGTCTTTATTATTTGTTTTTTAATGTGGAAAAAAAAGAGAGAGAGAGAGAAAGAAATAAAGCTAATCCAGCTGTGCCGTCCCCGGCAGCGCGTGCGGCTGTGCGCTTCAGCGAGTGCAGTGAGACAGACGCGGCTCCTCTCTCCTACACAGGACTGGCATTTCTGCCCCTAAACTTGGTGTTATGCTCGAGCGAAGGCGTGGTTTATCACCCAAGCCACGCCCTGCGCCGTCTCATTGGCGCTCGGACGCACGCAAAAGCCAAGCTGCATGATGATTGGCTGGAATCGGTGTCACTACAGGCCGACGGATGAAACGGAGACAGAGATGCTGCAAGGATGCAGCACTAAAACTCACAGCTCGCGCTTCATTCATTATACATTCATTGTACCCGTCTCAGTCTTTGCACTAAATAAACACGTATTTTATGTAGAAGAAAATTATTTGGATTCATGCAAATGATATGCATATAAGAAAATAAATAAATAAATAAATAAATAAATAACCCCCAGACATTTGTTGATCTGGTGCATGAATAAAACATATCAGACTCGTGCTCTAATATCTTCCAGGATTAAACATACTGTACAGTCTATTTCACACGCAGAGAAATGAAATGCTGATTACTCTGTGTGTGTGTGTGTGTGTGTGTGTGTGTGCGATCTGCTTGTTGCTGGAGTACATGTGTGCATGATTCACCGGTCAACAGCGTCCCCTACAGGAGGAAATGTCCTGTCTCTGCGTCTCAGTGCATCCTCTGTATCCACGCGCTCGTCCATACAAGCACGTGCCAAGGTTTATTCTAAGGGGCTTGATTTATCTTCACTAAATGTGTAATGATGAGCAGAATCAGCTGAGATACACACTTAATTGTGCAGATCAAGTTGTTAGAGATGGGCTATTAGTGGAAAGTGTCTTCCAACACACTCTAACAGGAGTCTTATTATGGATGGAGGAATGGGCCACTGTGTACCACAGCGTAAAATCTGAATTTAAAGTTTACAGTTCTGAATTTGAATGCCTTTATTTATTTCAGTTTATAAATGATGTATTTTTGTGGTTGAAATGAAATTGAACTCGTTTCGTCCTGGCTCGAGTTTAGGGTAGAGTTGAACAGGGGTGGAGAAATTCTTGAGTTATTGTGCTTGGTTATTATTTTTGCCAGATTTATACTTTAGATAAGTATTATGGAAAAATCTTCTGTAATACTTCCAAGTAAAAATCTTAGTTTTTTACTTCTTACTTGTGTATTTTTATATACAGTGCCCTCCGTTAATATCGGCACCCTTGGTACATATGAGCAAAGAAGGCTGTGAAAAATTTGTCTTTATTGTTGAACCTTTTGCTTTAAAAAAATTCACAAAAACTACTCTACTTTCATGGATATCAAACGGTTGCAAACATAACACAGGTTTATCCAAAAAAAAAAAAAAAAAATCTTTGTCAAATATATGTGCGCCACAATTATTGGCACCCCTATGAATTCATATGAGAAAAATACATTTGAAGTATATTCCCATTGATGTTTAATTTTTTTCATTTTTTTTTAGTACACCTGGATGATTAAGAACAGGAAATTGTTCAACCATGACTTCCTGTTTCACAGGGGTATAAATATGAGGTAACACATAGACCAAATTCACTTAATCATTCATAACAATAGGTAAGACCAAAGAATGGCTCTACTCTCATCCAAAAACAAACTCAAGCATGTTCAGTTTGTCAGACACTACTGGAACTTCAAATGGGATATGCAATTTGCAATTTTGGGAACTATCAAATGGGAACTTCAAATAGCCATATGGAAAAGTACCTCATGTCCACGGTTAAATATTGTGGTGGATCTTTAATGTTTTGTTAGGATACATGGCATCATGGACTCTATCAAATATCAACAGATATTAAATGAAAACCTGACTGCCCCTGCCAGAAAGCTTCAAATGGGCCGTGGTTGGATCTTCCAGCAGGACAATGATCCAAAACATACATCAAAATCAACACAAAAATGGTTTACTGACCACAAAATCAAGGTCCTGCCATGACCATCCCAGTCCCCTGACCTGAACCGCATAGAAAACCTGTGTGGTGAACTGAAGAGGAGAGTCCACCAGTGTGGACCTCGAAATGTGAAGGATCTGGAGACATTCTGTATGGAGGAATGGTCACAGATCCCTCACCATGTATTCTCCAACCTCATCAGGCATTATAGGAGAAGACTCAGAGCGGTTATCTTGGCAAAGGGAAGTAGCACAAAGTATTGACTAAAAGGGTGACAATAATTGTTGCACACCTATAATTAAAAAAGTTTTTTTTTGATAAACCTGTGTTGTGTTTGCAATTGTTTGATATCCATGAGAGCAGAGTATTTTTGTGAAAGTTTTGAACAAAAGATCAAACGATTAAACAATAATGACAATTTCTCACAGCCTTCTTTGCTCATATTTACGAAGGGTGCCGATATTAGTTAGTTCACAAGTCTCTCTTATTTCCTCTCTTTTGAACTTAATAAGACAAAATATGCAACTTTTTAACTTTTTAACTTTTTAAGTAACCACAAAGGGCAAAGTCGTCTGGTCTGAAGACTCATGACTGAAAACTTAAAGTCGCAGTTTTTTCCTCATATATATATATATATATATATATATATATATATATATATATATATATATATATATATATATATATATGTCTCCTAATAATAAAATAATAATAATTAGTATTGTAGTATCACTATTATTAATAATAGTACTTATAATAACATTAATAATAATAATAACAATAACAATAATTAACAATAGTAATAATAATAATGATAATAATAATAATAATAATAATAATAATAATAATAATAATAATAATAATAATAATAATAATTGTTGTTGTGTAATCCTTCAGACATTCTACTCAATACACAGGTACAATATCATTAACAGTTTTAAAAGCCAATGAGAGCACTTTAACATCTTTTCTGGATGTCACAGGTAACCGGTGCAGTTCCTTCAGAATAGGAGTAATATTGTCTCTCTTTTGAGTTTGTGTTCAAAAGAGAGACCATATCATATGAACATTTACATTTTTATTAATCTGTTCATGTGGAGTGTCCACTATATAAGTCGCTGTGCACGGCGTTACATTAGAAACCATAATGGATTAGAACGCGTGCATTAATATAAACCTTAATATAAATCAAAACTTCTGACCGATCAGAATTCTCCAGTGCTGTGATATAAATAGTAATATGAGCAAAATTGTAGGTCTATATTCAAAATATTTTCTCTTTCTAAGATGTCTTTTGCAATGAAGTAGCCACTGGAACTGTATCTGAGCCTGCATCTTTTGCCTCCTGGACACTGTAATGATGTGTCTGTGCCATTCACTGCACATTAGCGGCAAAGTTAGCAGCCACTAGCCTTGTTTACTTACGTGCAGTATTATATGGACAGCCTAAATAAAAAATCATATTTGAGCAGTAAAATTAGGAACTGAGCAGTTAGGCTTGTAGCATCAGCCTAGCCCTAGTGAATGTGTCACGGAAATTCTGTTTACATTGATCAGCACTGAGATGAAGAGCAGATCGACGGGGGAATTTTGAAATGAATCTAAAGAGGTAAACATGGGCAGTGAACACACACTGAAGTGAATTCCTTTTTTCATTTCTTTATTTTATTTTATTTTTTTATTCCAGCAGTGAGCGTGTTAAGCTCATTTTGAGTAGGGCTGAGCGGGTCACTAATGTTTAATAATGTAGGAGTTTAATATATAAGGGAGGAACCTTAGTGCTGATCCAACTGCTCATTATGGGCCAAAAAAGCCCAGGGGCTGGTTCTGCTCAATCACCATGGAGATGACCTATGAACTCACCTATGATGTAGTAACTAAAATTTTCCCAGCTGAGTGTATGGTATTTTCTTTAATATAGCTCTGATGTCTTGTCTCACACACACACACACACACACACACACGCACACACGCACACACACACACACACACACACTCTCACACACACTCATATTGAGGTTTATGGTGCACTGAATTACGTCCAAATGTCTGAGTGCACTGCCAAAGCCGTTTTTATTATTTAAATTCATGCCATGAACATAAAAGATGACATAAATCTTCTTTATACAAGTTCTTATACAAGGTCTAAAATAAATGTGTTCTTAATGATCATTACAACAATGTTTGGAAGAGTCCATTTTTAGCCCAATTTTTCTTTCAATTTACTAAATAAATACAATTTACACCCAGTATCTTAGGAAGAGATCAATAATTGTCCTATTCTGTATACATGAGCTAACAAGATGCACCAGGTGTGAGCGCTAATAAACTGACTCATGTAGCCAGTTAACAAGTTTTGTTAGCAAAAGTTTTCTACTGTATGGTATGGTTTAAAAAAAAAGATTCATGAAGTAGAGTATATAAACACATATAAAGTATATAAACAATTGTACAACATTTTTGCAACACGTTTTTTGTTAAGAAAAAATATTTCCATAATCCTGTGGCACCATTTATCAACTGTAATTTTTTTTTTTTTTTAATATTCAATCTAAGAAAACATGTATTTAGTCTTCAAGAGAGTTAAACCCATCTCTGGCCAGAAATTGAAAGTCAAATTTCTTACAAGGTTTGTTTCATGGCAAATGCTGCAGTTTGCTCTTAAGTTAGTAATAGGGTTGAGTTTTTTTTATAATTAAATTAAAAATATATTTTTTTAATATCTTTGTTAAATATAGGTATGCAACAATTATTGACACCCTTTTAGACAATACTTTGTGCTACCTCCCTTTGCCAAGATAACAGCTCTGAGTCTTCTCCTATAATGCCTGATCAGGTTGGAGAATACATGGTGAGGGATCTGAGACCGTTCCTCTATACAGAATCTCTCCAGATCCTTCATATTTTTAGGTCCACGCTGGTGGACTCTCCTCTTCAGTTCACCCCACAGGTTTTCTATGGGGTTCAGGTCAGGGGACTGGGATGGTCATGGAAGGAGCTTGATTTTGTGGTCAGTAAACTATTTTTGTGTTGATTTTGATGTACGTTTTGGATCATCGTCCTGCTGGAAGATCCAACCACGGCCCAGTTGAAGCTTTCTGGCAGAGGCAGTCAGGTTTTCATTTAATATCTGTTGATATTTGATAGAGTCCATGATGCCATGTATCCTAACAAAATGTCCAGGTCCTCTGGCAGAAAAACAGCCCGAAAGCATTAAAGAGCCACCACCACCCTCAACTGCTCAGTTGTATAAATGAGATAATTGTAAGTCGCTCTGGATAAAGTTGTCTGACAAAAGCTGTAATGAAATGTAGATGAACGCAAGTCCAATTACATTTGATGCAGTGTTTCAGGACAATACCGGACAATACAGGACAGTCTAAATATAAAATTAATAGATAAAAGAAGTATAATAAATAAAAAAAATATACTAAATCAGTGTCCTCTCATGTCACTCTTTTGCAACTAAACAACTGTCAATCATTCTTATTTACCATTCTGACCCTTTCTCGCTCCTGCTGTTTTATAGACCTGCTCCTAATTCCCCCAACCAGACTCTATCACTTTTCACCAAATGGTGTGTTGTGATTATTCAAGCATTGGGAATACAGCTGGTTACAATAAAAGAGAAAGCAAAGGTTGAGATGAAAATACAAATGATAAACTTCATTTGAATATCAGAGAAGAAGAAAAGAATGGATGTAGATTTCGATCCCTAATGAGCAAGTCAGATCTGGAAGTGGCAAAGAAAAACTCTGACATGACATGAAACCTTGAGAGAAACCAGAAGAGTGAAGCCGAACAGTACTGTGTGTGTGAAAGGATGTTCAGTATGAGTACACTGTGAATAATAGTCCTGGGATGAGCTCAGAACAGTCTTTATGAATACAGCAGTTGTTCTTAGATAGAAATTTACAGATCTAGGTGAGAGAGTATCCACTGAAGCAAGCATGGGATTTGGGAATAAACTGTTTGTGGGACAAACAGCAGAAAGTGTGAAATAGAGCATCGAGGAGGAATCAGATCTGTAAGATGAGAGAAGCCACAGTGGTAGACGTGTGTCAGGATTATGCACAGGCATCACTTTAGGAAAAAGAAAGAACAGTGGAGGACAGTTCCTCAGGGGGTGTTTGGATAGTCATGATCATGGTAAATGGCGCACTTATATAGCGCTTTTTAAAATTAGCGCTTTACACTGTGTCTCATTCACACACACACTCACACACCAATGGTAGCAGAGCTGCCATGCAAGGCGCTAACTTGCCATAAGGAGCAACTTGGGGTTCAGTGTCTTGCCCAAGGACACTTCGGCATGTGGAGTCACGTGGGCCGGGGATCGAATCTCCAACCCTACGATTGGCGGACAACCCGCTCTACCACCCGAGCCACATCCACCCCATCATCAGGTGGTAATCTATGGGAAACCATAACAATTAAGGACTTACACAGATTTCATTGTCGAATAAAAAAGGATAAGCTGGGGATTTGTGTTTGAGAACTCCTAGTACACATCTTTGTTGTTCTTTTTTTTTAAAACTCATTTTCTCTATGTCTATTTCCCACCCACTCGCTAATTCTCTCCTATCGCATGACAGCTGCCAACCAGAGAGAGCAAGAACCAACACAGGCTTACTCCAAGACAGATGCAGCTCTGCCACTGCATCTTTTTTATACAATGCACCATTATAGGGCAAGAAAGCACTAACCACCGTCTTCCATATACAGTCCATGAGCTCACAGATGCCCATGATTGGTTAGTGTCACTGGGATTGATGGGGGGAGTAATACCATCCCTCGCACCCAGCGAACGTCTCTCTGGACTCCTGCATCATCAGGATTCAGACTCATGATCTTCTGATAAAGAACCAAACACATCTCTGTTGCACTTAGACTTTCATTCCTGAAGGATAAAACTATTTATATAACCCTTATACTGCAGCATACACTTCACTAAAGTTTCCTTATACATGTCTTCTGCATTTTTACCCTTTTGTTCTGTGTTTGCCTTTTACACCTTGCATATGTATGCCACACACACACACACACACACATTCACACACACACAGAGTGGCTAATGAGAACAAACAGTAAGGCAGTGGAACTGTGTTCATCTCTCTCTGAACCTGCACACATCAAAGCATATGCTCAGTGTGTGTGTGTGTGTGTGTGTGTTATAAGCAAAATGTGCATTAAAGTGTACAAATGTGCAGTGTGTGTTTGTGTGTGTGTGTGTGTGTGTGTGTGAGAGAGAGAGATACAGGCTTCTATAGATGGAAACTGCAGGAGGACTTGATCTTAGTTTAGTGCTAGCCTTGTATGAATAGATAGATAGATAGATAGATAGATAGATAGATAGATAGATAGATAGACAGATATTCTGTATAACAAACACAGTGACATAACGGAGAGTGAGTTATAGAGAGACATAGAAATATATAGAGAGAGCCATCATGAACTCTGAGAGAAAGAGAGGGGCATACACACAGAGAGAGCGAGAGAGAGAGAGAGAGAGAGAGAGAGAGAGAGAGAGAAAGAGAGGGAGAGTGTGAGACAGAGAGAGAAAGTGTGTGTATGTGTGTTTGAGAGAGAGACAGACAGAAAGACAGACAGACAGACAGCCTTTTGTCTGCTGACATTTTCGTCTCGGGAAGTAAATTGAAAAGGAGAAATTTTAATTTTGTTGATTTGAATAGCAGTGCATCGGGATCATAATGAGCATGCACACACACACACACACACACACACACACACACACACACACACACACACACACACACACAGACTGCTTCCCCACAGGGACATACACAGGCAGGAGGGGTTAGTTATTATGAGAGCACGAGACCTCCATTTTCATCTTCTCTCTCCAGCTGCAGCTCCTCTCATCCCTCTCGCTGTCTCTCCTCTCAATAAGGTTCATGATTGTTCCCTCTTCCTTGATTGGAAATGCTGTGTATTAATTACAGGGAAAACGCCCACTGGATAACAAGCATGTGGGAGACTTGTGAAAACACACACACACGCACAATAAAAGAGGGAATTGGAAAGTAATAGAGAGACTTTGAGTCTCTCTCTCTCTCTCTCTCTATATCTATCTATCTATCTATCTATCTATCTATCTATATATATATATATATATATATATATATATATATATATATATATATATATATACACAGTGGGGGAGATAAGTATTGAATGCGTCAACATTTTTTTCAGTAAATATATTTCCAATGAGGTTATTTACATGAAATTTTCACCAGACATCAGTATTAACTCACGAAATCTGGAAATATAAAGAATTCACAACATTAAAGTCCATAAATGAAGTTATGTGTAATAAAGTGGAATGACACGGGAAAAAAAGTATTGAACACGCTAAGGAAAAGCAGTTCTCCAAGGCAACACAAGGAACCAGCTGAAATCCGTAAGTAATTATACCTCCTATCTGTGCAAATGAATATCAGCTGGGGTAGTAAATTGATGGTCTATAAAAAAGGCTTTTCATTACCAAGGTGTCACACAAGAAACATCTCATGATGGGTAAAAGCAAAGAGCTCTCCCAAGACCTTCGCAACCTTATTGTTGCAAAACATATTGATGGAATCAGACACAGACATATTTCAAAACTTCTGAATCTTAAAGTGAGCAACATTGGGGACAATAACACTGCTTCATCAACCGGCCATGCACAGGAGCTCCTCGCAAGATTTCTAACCAGGGAGTCAGAAAAATAGTCAAAAAATAGTCAGAAGAGTAGCCCAAGAGTCAAGGACCACCCGGAAAGAGTTTTTCATCACATGGTACTGGAAGACTTCATATAATTGAAGGAACGATGAATGGAGCTCTTTACTGGAAGATTCTTGAGAAAAATCTGCCGCCGTCCACCAGGATGAAGATGAGACGTGGGTGGAGCTTCCAGCAGGACAACGATCCAAAGCATACAGCAAAGGAAACTCTCAATTGGTTTCAGAGAAAGAAATCAAGGTGTTAAATAGGTGTTAACATTACAAATAAAGGCTTCTCCACTAAGTATTTAATAAATTTCACTTAGCGTGTTCAATACTTTTTCCCGTGTCGTTCCACTTTATTACACATAACTTCAGTTATGGACTTTAATCTTGTGAATTCTTTATATTTGCGGATTTCTTGAGTTAATACTGATGTCTGGTGAAATTTTCATGTGAATAACCTCATTGGATATATATTTACTGAAAAAAATGTTGACTGATATATATATATATATATATATATATAAGATGACAGGATCATGAGTCACAAGCATTACTTTAGGAAAAAGAAAGTGATTTGACCCTTGTACAAGTAACATAATAAGATAACAACAGTAAATGGAAATATATACATACATAAATAAATAAATAGTCTGAAGGATCTCTTAAAATATTAGATTTAAAATATACCAAATAATACAAAGCAGATGGTTGAAGGGATGATCATGCATACGGAGAACAGTTCCTCAAGGGTTCTTTGGATCGTCATGATCAGGTGGTAATCAATAGGAAACCATAACAGTTAAGGACTTACATAGATTTCATTGTCAAACAAAAAAGAATAAGCTGGGGATTTGTGTTTGAGAACTCCTAATACACATGTTTGTAGTTAATTTTTAAAAAAAATACAAAAAAAAACAACCTCATTTTCTCTATGTCTCTTTCCCATCCACTCGCTAATTCTCCTCTCTCGCATGACAGTGATGGAAGTTACACTGTGAGATTTACACTGAGTTACATTGTGAGAGTTAGACGGTTCAATTTCCTACAGTTAAAGGCAAAACATTGTGTTTTGCCTTTAATTTAATGAATTTGTTTTGTTTTCGGGTGTTGCGTACAAAATCAGTTTTTAAATGCAGATTAAGTACTTGACTAGAGTTATAAATCTTGCATCTTTGATTTTATGTTCTTAATGTCTGCGTGAACATTGGATAATTTCCACATCAGTGTTGCAGTGACATTCTCTCTCTCAGCAGGTACGATCATGCTGAAGTTCTTCCAGAAAGCTCCTGTGTGTGTGTGTGTGTGGGTGTGTGTGGGTGGGTGTGTGTGTGTGTGTGTGGGTGGGTGTGTGTGTGTGTAGATGTGGAGCTGTGTGTGTGAACATTTATCACTCCGTCCAGCACTGCACCAGAGCAGATTGTGGCTAAAGATAGCAGGACTGGCCAGGGCTCTGGAGATCTCCTGCTCTATCTCATTCCCTCTCTATCACACACACACACACACACACACACACACACACTTGTGTGTGTTGCTGTGATGCAGATTTGCTAGGTTGGCAGTGAAAGTGGAGGTGGACCGTCAGCTTGAGATTTTGACCTGCCTCTTGTGATTATGACCAACAGGCTGGCTAGGCCTCTAGCAGTGTGTGTGTGTGTGTGTGTGTGTGTGTGTGTGTGTGTGTGTGTCTGTTCCATTTCTGAAAGCCACCAGTATTAGCCAGAAACATGACAGATAAAAGCTTCTGAATGGTTGTCTCTGAGCGACGATGTCATTCTCAGTAAAATATTTATTCCCCTTGGTCATTTCAGTGTGCAGGAAAGGGCTTTCAAGCCTGTTTTGGAGTTCCCCATTTCTCCTTTCTACACTCTGAGTTGAACACACGCTCCGCCTGAAGCCGAGTGGTTTTCATCAGGTTTGTCCTAGTTTATCTGCTGACATAAGCCGAGCGAGCGTGTGTTCGTGAATAGCCAACACACACAGCTTTCTGCTCTGCAGGAATTTTTTAAAAAAGTGTGTGTCATTGATTGTGTTCCTCAGCACTGGGTATGTTAAAGCAGCCGTGAAAATGATGCAGCAAAATGAAAACAGTGAGAAAAATAGCAGCAAAAATCTGACCGCACTACAGAGACATAGTTTTTCTTCCGTCAGCTATCAGGCACTAATCCACCATTTGACTTTACTTATTTAACACACAGACATATATTTATCTTAAGGAGGCCAGAAAGCCCGTGTAAAATATTGTACAGAGACACTGGAAATTAGCAACTATCTAACCGTCTCTGTGGAACATGAGAACAATCGAAAGATGGAGATTGTGAACTAGTAAACAAACAAACAAACAAACAAACAAAAAAAAACAAGTTAAAAAAAGAAAGAAAGAAAGCACTACAGAGATGGGGGACTAACATAGAGTGGAAGAAGGACAAAGAAATTAGTGAACAATGAATCTAGGGTTACTGGAGACTAGGGAGCATTAAATTTAGGTTATAGAGGGATAAAGGTAACTGGAACTGTGAAGAAACAAACTAGGCACACTGGGAACAAGGACAAGAAAACTCAGCAACAGAGAAAATATGGAACACCTGTAATATACACTAGAAACGTTGACAGGTAGGATTCAGAGGAACAATGAAACCTGAAACACATGGAAACAAGGAAATTAGGGAAAAACCGAAACTAGGGAAGAAATAATGTAGGGAACTCTAAACAAGGGAACAAGGAAGCAAGGACAGTAAACCTAGGGAACAAGGAGAATATAGAGCACCTATAAAATAGAGGCACTGGAAACTAGGCAGCAGAGGAACAAGGAAACTAAGGAAACTGGGGAAGAATGGAATTGGAACTAAAACTACTTTTTAAAATTAGTGCTTTACACTGTGTCTCATTCACCCATTCACACACACACTCACACACCAATGGTATCAGAGCTGCCATGCAAGGCGCTAACTTGCCATCGGGAGCAACTTGGGGTTCAATGTCTTGTCCAAGGACACTTCGGTATGTGGAGTCATGTGGGCCAGGAATCGAACCTCCAACCCTACGATTAGTGGACAACCCGCTCTACCACCTGAACCACAGCTACCCTACTGTATAGTAGGGTAGTTGGGATGTTCGGGTGCAGCCCATGTCAATCACGAAAAGAAAGAAAAAGTACAAAGAATCTGCGGAACCATTAATCCCTGAATACAAGGGAATAATAGAATGGAGTAAAGAATAAGGACAATGGAAATTAAAAATGAAGGGATGGAAATAAAAAGGGAAATCAACTCAGAAATGAGAAAGTCTTCACAATTCTGCTGCTGTTTTGTTGTTGTATTTTTCTCAGTGTAGGGAATAGTGAGTAAGGGACCGTTTCAATGCAGCATGTTTTTAAATGTTCAATGCAAATAATAATCGGAAAGCAGCTTCTGTTTGCACGCTGCTGGCACTGTGGCACTGGAGAGGTATAGATTTGTGCAAGTGCTATGCTTCTTTCATAGTTTAAGGTCTTCCAAACAAGAAAAGATGACATGCCTTCGTCAAGGACAGAAAATCTCATTCACATACGTAAAATGTGCACAACAATGCTCATTTTATAAACTGTTAAAAAGCAGGATATAGAAGAAAATAGTTCAAGTATATATATATAAAGGAATAATAAACTAAAAAAAAAGATTAGACTCACTGAGTGGATTCCTTTTCCTCTATACTATTATTGTTGTAAGTTGTTAATACTTGCTTCTATATTGTTGTTGGCTATTGTTGTTGTTGTTGTTGTTGTTGTTGTTTGCTTAAGTAGTATCTGTCTGCATGTAATATCCAGTAAAATGCAAAGCCATGTCAGTCCCTGATCCTGAAAAAATGTGTAATTTATTTTTAAAACATCACCATCTGACCCATAGCAACATGCTTTAACAAAATGTCCTTGAAATTTTAATGAAATTTTGAAGTAGTTGACAGGTCAGAAAAATAAGAATACTGAGGAAAAAACAGTAAAGTGCAGCTGGAAACTCTTATTACTGAACAGAAATGTTCTCTATTCTGATGAACAATGCCTCCAAGTCGGGCTTTCGAAATGAAAAAAAAATAAAAAATCCTTCACATGATTTCTCCATGTGCCTGTTACATCTAAAACACGTCTTGTTCCAGAAGAATTTTTTTTTTCTTACCTGGAAGGTAAAAGCACTTTCAAAATCCCCCAGCCGTCAATAACCATGAGATTTTCTTTACATATTAAGTGATGATTGTTACAGATATTTTTAGGCTTTATATTTGTTCTACATTAAAAAATCATAATGTCATTAGGCCATTAGTGTAAATGGTGTGAGAGACGACATGGGACGTTGACTTTCTTTCAGCTGTTAGTTGCCATTAGTTACCAGCAAAGGTCTTTTTTTTCTTTTTTTTTTTTTTTTAATGAGAACAGCATATTATAATTTCCCACCAGGTCAATCTGAGAAGGCCAGTTTTATATAAAGAGTCAAAAGAAGGAACACAAATTCAGAGTCATGAAATCAGTCAGGTTTGGAAAATATACAGTACACTGTATGTCACATTTACATTGGTGTATAACCTCCTTTGCTCTTTTTGTCTCAGCTCTTTTATTGCTCCATTGCAGGGAAAATCTGATTTCAGGGGCCACTGGATATACAAAAAAAAAAAAAAAAGAAAGAAAAAAAGATCATTCCTATTGACGTGTTCTGTACTTTAAAGAACTCTGTAGGCAGGCCAGTGCCAGAACTGCAGCTAAGGTTCTCTATTAGTGTAAGTTCAAATAAAAGCACTGCCAAAAAGTCACTAAATAAGACGTTTAAGACGTCGGTATACTGATCGGAAGGTCGTGAGTTCAAATCCCAGCACTGCCAAGCTGCCACTGTTGGGCCCATGAGCAACGTCCTTAACACTCAACTGCTCAGTTGTATAAATGAGATCAAATGTAAGTTGCTCAGGATAAGGGCATCTGCCAAATGCTGTAAACATAAAAGTAAATAGCCTTCTATTCACTTCATACTGTGTGCTCATGACATAACCTGGGGTACAGTTACAGTATATACCTGAAAGAACACAATTTGAGATTCAGCCACAGAAAATAAGAAACTCCAATAAGTGTCTGTTGAAATTTGTTATATATATATATATATATATATATATATATATATATATATATATATATATATATATATATATATATATATATATATTGTATAACTTTTATATATATTCAATTACCATATTGACACAAGTCTTATAAAAAGAAAGGCATAAAAAGGCCATACATATCACAGTTATATTCAGAACTCTTTTGTTTTTCAGGTATATTTAGCATTTAAACTTTTATGGTCTATTATATTATAAGATTTTTGAAAGAGCATTTTCATTGTGGATACAGTGTATGTGGATGTTTCAATGACACATTGATGACTTTATTTTTTTATATTTAAAACATGCATTTAAACTCATTTAAGCATTTAAGTCTCAGGCAACAATCTCATTTTTAAAAGGTTTCTGCATTTTTCTATTAAATGAGCAACAGGGTTGAAAGTAACAGGGCTGATTTTTTTATTTATTATTATTATTTTTTTTTGGAATATACTGTTACTATCAAATGCAGCAAAAAACATATGGTTAACTAGCAGCCATGCTAATGGCATGAGGACATTACTGACATTCTATTTATTTACGAAATTGTTTTTATTAATTATTTACTTTCAATCAGTCCCTCCAGGATTTCATGATTCTGCGATCACGCAAAATTTTTAAAAAGTACTGCAGATCCTCTGCAGGTTTTGGCCAAGACACTTCATGTGATGTCATCACGACACACATTCAGCTAACGTCCTCTTCGAGTCGCACGTGTCGAACATGAGTGCAGCTAAAACGGCCCATTTACCAACAAACATCACTGTGAAAGACCGTGCAAAACGATTTCATGCAGTTGCAATTTCGCCAATTCAAGTAATTTCCCGTAAATTAAAGCACAAAAACTCCACAAGTTACATTGAAAATTTTTTGAAAACAAGCTGCAGCAAAATCAAGCCGTTTTTTTGGCCACAACAATCATAAAAAAAACTCTGTGAAATCTTGTGAATGTTCAAGCTATAATTTGGTTCACAGGGTTTTAACTTCAAAGTTGAATTGTGGAACATTACAAATATTTCACAAAGTTAAGTGCTTGTTTGTGAGACACAAGTTTACGTTTTTCATAACCTATAATGGATGACTCATGGAAAAAGAAGTTGCGAACATGAGATGTTAAATGGATTCAGGCATTAATGTATGGAAAAAAAAAAAAAAAAAAAAGTTTTTAAGTAATTTTCCATGATTATATTCACGTGTGCTTTTAGTGGTCTGGGACATTCAAAAATGCTATAGGTAGGTTTTGTTGTTGTTGATGTAATTTTTAAATGTGATATCAGTGGAACACAAATGAGTTACTGATTGAAAGGTCAGGGGTTTGAAACTAACCCACCCACCCAGCAAGGCTCTTAACCCCCTATGCTCCAGGGACTCCATATCATGGCTGACCCTGCACTATGCCCCCCAACTTCCTAACAAGCTGGGATATATGAAGAAAATAATTTCACTGTGTTGTAATGTAAATAAACACTGGGGCGACAGGACAACGACCCTAAACACACAGCCAAGACAACAAAGGACTGGCTACAGGACAACTCTGTGAATGTCCTTGAGTGGCCCAGCCAGAGCCCAGACTTGAACCCGATTGAACATCTCTGGAGAGATCTGAAAATGACTGTGCACCGACGCTCCCCCTCCAACCTGATGGAGCTTGAGAGGTCCTACAAAGAAGAATAGGAGAAACTGCCCAAAAATAGGTGTGCCAAGCTTGTAGCATCACACTCAAAAAGACTTGAGGCTGTAATTGGTGCCAAAGGTGCTTCAACAAAGTATTGAGCAAAGGCTGTGAATACTTATGTAGATGCACTTTTTCTGTTTTTTATTTTTAAAATTTTGCAAAGATTTCAAACAAACTTCTTTCACGTTGTCGTTATGGGGTATTGTTTGTATAATTTTGAGGAAAATAATGAATTTAATCCATTTTGGAATAAGGCTGTAACATAACAAAATGTGGGAAAAGTGAAGCGCTGTGAATACTTTCTGGATGCACTGTATATGTGACAAATAAAGTATGAACATTTGAACATTGCTATCACCACATACAACTAAACCAAACATAAATGCTTTTATTAAATCAGAACATTAATTCATTCAGAACCATGTCAAATTGTATTTCTCAATTACTCTTCACTGATGCTCATCTAGTACCATGTGTTTTGATTGGCTGAGGGAAATAACAACACAGAGGAGTGTATTATCTGCCAGTATCAAGTGTTAGTCATTAAGAGACCATAACAATAAAGGAAAATGACTTTCCCATGCCTAGTTCCCCTTGCTTACGTCCCCTTGGTCATCTTAAGGATCGTTCCATTACTCGAGTGAAGTGCTGACCAAGTAATGTCATGACCGTTAGATGAGTGTTAGATTAGGGTTATATGAGTGTTAGATGAGGGAATCAAAAAAGTCAGTCACTACAGACTCAAGGAGCATGACTTAACTAGAAGGCATTGCTCTGATCTGAGACGGTTTCATTTTCAAAAATGCTAAATGAAACCCTTAACACACAGGCAATAAGAAACTTCAAATATTAAAATTCTACTATTAGATTACATTTTATTCCTTCATCTCGTCATCTGATGGAGCTGCCTTCCTTTACTTTGCAAGTGAATTAAATCGAAGGAAAAACTGAGTGTGTAAATCTCAGGGGAAATTGCTTCAACTACATTGTCCTCACTCCTGTGGATGTGAGTGTGTTGCTGCTGAAAAGTTTTCTCCACATCAAACTGTGAGGAAAGAGAATGAAAATTTGATTAGTGGCTGTTTGACGTACTATGGACTGCAAACTCTCTCTCTCTCTCTCTCTCTCTCTCTCTCTCTCACGCTCTCTCTCTCTCTCTGCAGAACTAATGTGAAATGCATCTTGCGAGGATGTAGAATAAAGAAAACTCTAGCACAGGAGATGAAAGATAACCTGTCAGGACACACACACACACACACACGATGGTTATCTTGATATTCCAACCGGCTCAGTGTTATTTCAGTGAGCGAGCACTGAGTTTAAGCGACCATTGAGTTGAAAATGGCGGCATACCAAATCCCAGACTCCAAACATTATGATGTCATTCTCTGTTAATGTGGAACAGGATTTCAAATTTGATCTGCACTGCATAAGACACACTGCTGCTCTCGATTCAGGGCAATATGCATGTGCAGAGTGTCTATTTGAGCTAAAGGTTTGGCATCATTGCAGGGAGCAAGGCTAAAAAAAAAAACCCTAAAAAAAACAAGTAAGGTCACAGTAAGATTGGGGTTAGACATATTTGAGGGCTCTTCCAAACCTTGCAGACTTGCATCCTACTACTATAAGGGTCAGGACACCAGCAGATAGTATGGGTGAATTCATATTCATGATCAACACTCAGACAGACAAAGGTCAAGACAAGAATCTACATGCCTGTGCAGTGAATGGTCAAACTTGAGAAAGAAAGAACTAGAACCTAGACATGACCATTTTCAAGGGTTCTTTGGAGAGGTATGGGTTTTGCCTTCCTTAAGGGATTCTACTTGGAACCCCCGCTGAAAGGAGAACAGTCTGTTATAGAGGTCTACATATAGCCTTTAAGGGTTTCACCAAAGGGACAAACTGAATAACTCTTTAGCATTCTAGATTTAATCCAGCAACCAGGGGCAACAGCACTGGGGCTTCTTAACAGGTTGCAGTGCTCCCCCCCCCCCCATGCTCAAATAAATATCATTCTCCTGGACATATTTCATTCTTTGTTTTAAAGAAGAGTTAGGTGAGGTTGATTAGACAAAGGGTCTAATCAACCAATCCTTAGCCCTCTTTAACATAAGGTAAAAGGTGATGAATTGCAGAAACGCATGCAAGACTTCTTCAGGAGCACCAAAAGCAATGGGGTGTACATAAGAACATGAGTGATATATAATTGAGTGGGTTTGTATATGAACAATCCTGATTCTCAGCATTTACACTGTTGTGTGACACAGAAGAAGGCTTCCATTAGAGTCAGCTTTCAGATGGCCTTCAACAAAGAACCAGAACGGCAGGAAGACCTGATCCAACATCTCCCATGTCATGTTTTCATTGGTCTCTAGATCCGACCCCAGCCACTAGAATCTCGTGTTTTAATTTTTTTTCCCACAATGTAAATGCAAACAAATTATTTAATAAGTGTTGAATTTAGTACTGTTCCAATATCCTTGATCTTGGGTTACTGTCTGTGTGGAGTTTCTGTGCATGTTCACCCTGTATCCAAAAACACTTTGCAAGTATAAGACTAATGAAACGGTTACATGGGAGGTGATTCAGGTCTGATTCCACCTCTCAGTGTTCTGGTTCAGCAGTGAGCAAGCAAGTTTAGTTGGTGTTTGAGAAGTACAACACAACGATTGTATATTTTACACAATATTGTATCACATTAGGATGAATGTATTGGTTAAAGACACATGTCTGGCACAGAGACACTCAGTATCTCCGATGTCCTCTTATCCTCGCTCTCACTAAGCTTTGATGACACGGACATTAGAAAAAGGCAAGGCGTAATATATTCCTGCACACACACACACACACACACACAGAACTTTATGTGATTGATGCTTTTGATTGATTTGGGTCATAGCTCACTGTTAATCCTCTTCACTATTCACAATGTTCCTGGGTGTAACATATTTTTCAAATGTCCTCTTAATCTTTTCTTCATCTAATTGATTGAAAATATCAATTAGATAATATTTGTCATCAGTGTCATTTTGTCCCCTGTATAAGAAATCATGTTAACTATAATAAGGTGAGTAAGTGATTAGTTCACTGGTTCAAAGACATTTTACATAATGAATTAAATGAATACATTTATATAAATAAATTGATATAAATAAAGTCCTCTTACAGACTTATTTTATGAATGTGATCCAATGATTCAAATATTAAGCTGAATTTTTTATTTATTTATTTATTTATTTTTTTAATTATGTTGAATAATACTGTATATTGACCATGTGCTGGAACCAAAGAGCATTTTATTCCTGAAATTTCCACTCACAGAACATATTTTTACAAAACTAGTCAAGTTGACATCATTTATAAGCTGATTTGTTATTTAGTTAATCAAGTTTAGATTAAATCAAGCCACCAGATAAATGTGCTGATTAACTATGACAACTCAACAATAAGTAAAACAACTTTGATAATGATAGGTTGTGATTTTTCACCACTGTAACAAATTAAAAATGAAATTGCAACCCCCCGGCTATGCTTCTGTCATTGTGGTGAGGCTGAGATGGATACAAACTCAAATCTAGGGTTGAAAGTTTAATAAGTCACAGAACAAAAACAAGAGTGGCTGATGGGACTCGTAGTCCGAGACTAGTTCCCACATATCTGTGACAGAACCTCCTCCCTCCCTTAATGCGCAGCTCCTGAAGTGCGTAATAAGTTCCGGAGGGAGTCCTGGATACCCAGACCAGATGTCCTTAAGCATTTTAAAGTCCAGATGAGTGTCATCTCTCATGGGGCCAGAAAGAGGATACTTGATGTGTTCTCTGGGGTACAGATGCGGGGCAGTCTCTTGCACACCGCAGAGAGATGACACAATCGCTCTGACCTGGCTAGAGCATGGAGCGAAGGTCACTGCACAGTCAGCAGGAGAAACTAAGCCCAAGGCGGAGCCCGGGAGCAATGCTCTCCACAAATCCAGAGGGGGGAGCAATGCTCTCCACGAAGCATGATGGGGGAGCGATATCCTCTGTGGAGTAAGAAGGGGGAGCGACAAGTCTCACGAAGCAGAGAAATGGAGTGATGTCTTCAGCGAAGCAAGGAGCCAGAACAATGTCCTCAGCCGAGCAGGAAGGCGGAGCCATGTTCGAAGAGGAGCCTGGTGTAGTGATGTCTGAGGCAGAACAGGGAGACACAGAGGAGTTCTCAGTCATATTGGGAGACTGAGCGGCATCCTCAGCTGAACAGGGAGACACAGAGGAGTTCTCAGATATATTGAGAGACTGAGCGGCATTCTCAGCTGAACTGGGTGGACGAGCGGCGTCTTCAGCTGAACAGGGAGGACGGGCGGCGTCCTCAGCTGAACAGGGAGGACGGGCGCCATCCTCAGCTGAACAGGGAGGACGAGAGGTGTCCTCAGCTGAACAGGGAGGAGGAGAGGCGTCCTCAGCTGAACAGGGAGGACGGGCGGCGTCCTCAGCTGAAGAGGGAGGATGAGTAACGTCCTCAGCTGAACAGGGAGGAGGAGAGGCGTCCTCAGCTGAACAGGGAGGACGGACGGCGTCCTCAGCTGAAGAGGGAGGATGAGTAACGTCCTCAGCTGAACAGGGAGGATGAGAGGTGTCCTCAGCTGTACAGGGAGGACGGGTGGCATCCTCAGCTGAACAGGGAGGACGGGCGGCATCTTCAGCTGAACAGGAAGGACGAGCGGCATCCTCAGCTGAATAGGGAGGATGAGCGACATTCTCTGTTCATTTGGCAGGTTGAGAGAGAACCGCAGTAGGGGAGGGAGGGAGGGTGGGGAAAGATCTTATGCATGGTTACTAGCCATGCTTCTGTGGCCCTAACCCAAGATCCCTTCCCCTCTTTCCAACCCCAGGTACTCCAAGATGTTCTCTTGGGTCGAAAAAAAACTGATGCATCCATTGTGCCGGTCTTGTGAGATGGATGCGAACACAGATCTAGGGTTGAAAATTTAATAAATCACAAAACAAAACAAGAACTCCAGAAATCGTGACAAGGTACAAGGAAAAAGACACAATGAACATGAAACAAGAATGACCATACCGCAATAACGATAGACAAAACATCGCAAGACAACCCATGCAGTGCAGAACGTTTTAATGAGCTAAGAATGTGAATCAGGTAAAACAAGACATGTGACTAGGTGCAGTTTCTGATGGGAATTGTAGTCTGAGGCTAGTTCCTGCATATCTATGACAGCTTCATGGACCCTTTGAGAAACATGGGATTTAAATAATCACTTCATGTTTTGCTTCATGTCATCGGCATTCTTTTTGCTTTAGTAAAAAATTTGAACCTGAAAAGAGAATAAAGGGTTAAAGTTTCAGTGTTATCAGGTTGCCCTTTTCAGCTGCTCATCTCGGCTATTTTTTCAAAGGTGACACTCTGTACATAAATAGTCTATTGAACGGGGTGATTGACACTCTGCTCGATCGATACAGATATCCTTGGCAAAGCAGAGCACAAGGGCTTAAGGAATCCTCCTTCACTCACCCCCGAACAATGTGTGTGTTTTATCCACCTGTTTATAGAGGAATTTTAAAAGGGAATAACTAAACCTGAATTTTTTGAGAGAATAAAGTGTGTTTTTCTGAAGTGTCAGAGCTTTCCAGTGCCCTCTGATGTCACATATTTAAGAGCACTGTGAAGTAGGAGAACATTATGTTCTTTGTATGTGCATCCTGTTTTAAAAATAATAGAGACAAAAAAAAAAAAAAAAATCATTTTCACATTCAAACACAGCAATTGGAATCTTAATTATATGCCTGGCCGTGCATGGCGAAGAAATTATGTAGTTAATTTTTCCTTAGCCAGATTTGAGTTGGTTGATTACCTACAACCCCAATTCCAAAAAAGTTGGGACGCTGAGTAAAATATAAATAAGAACAGAATGCAATGATTTTCAGATCTCGTACACCCATATCTTATTCACAATAGAACATAGAAAACATATCAAATGTTTAAACTAAGGAAATGTACCAATTTAAGAAAAAAAAAAAGTTTTTTTTTTTTTTTTTAATCTAATGGCCATGTCTCAAAAAAGTTGAAAGGGGCAACAAAAGGCTGGAAAAGTAAGTGTTACTAATAAGAACCAGCTGGAGGTTAATTGGGAACAGGTCAGTAACATGATTGGGTATAAAAAGAGTATCTTAGAGAGGCAGAGTCTTTCAGAAGTAAAGATGGGCAGAGGTTCACCAATCTGTGAAAAACTGCAGCTACAATTTGTGGAACAATTTCAGAATAATGTTCCTCAACGTAAAATTGCAAAGACTATGAATATCTTTTACAGTACATAATATCATCAAAAGATTCTGAGAATCTGGAGGAATCTCTGTGTGCAAGGGTCAAGGCTGAAAAACAATATTGCATGCCCGTGATCGTCAGACCCTCAGGTGGAACTGCATTAAAAACAGGCATAGAATGGGCAGCTTGCACATCTGGAAAGGCACCATCAGTGCTGAAAGGTATATACAGGTTTTAAAGCAACATCTGCTTCCATCCAGATTCCATCCCATCTTTACTTCTGATCGACTCCGCCTCTCTAAGATACTCTTTTTATACCCAATCATGTTAATGACCTGTTGCCAATTAATCTAATTAATTGCAAAATGTTCCTCCAGCTGTTTCCTTTTAGTAACACTTACTTTTCCAACCTTTTGTTGCCCCCCGTCCCAACTTTTTTGAGACGTGTTGCGCCCATAAAATTCAAAATGACCACATTTTTTCCTTAAAATTGTACATTTCTTCAGTTTAAACATTTGCTATGTTTTCTGTGTTCTATAATGAATAACATATGGGTTTATGTGATTTGCAAATCATTGCATTCTGTTTTTATTTACATTTTACACAGCGTCCCAACTTTTTCTGGAATTGGGGTTGTAGAACACAGGAAAAATTAGCTGATATTTCCTCATTATGATATTACTGTATGATAGAAAGATTATTAAAGGAAAACCCTACCCTGAAACATATGAATAATGTTTATATTCAAATATTTGTGATGTGCTTAGTGATTCTGGGGCTAATTTGTTAGTTGGTTCTGCATTGTCATAATTCATGTGTCATACGCATCATAATAATTTAATATTCGCACCTTCCTTATGTTCCTTCCTCATAACTACAGCTCTGACGTGTGGTTTACAGCCTTACAGACCAAGCGCTGTTGAGTAACTCACATCGAAAAAGTACAAATCAATTTGAAATAAACGTGAAATTTGCCAATTAAAGCCGAAACATTTCTAGGATAGTTCACGTCAAGCCAAAAGCACTGTAGCGTTCACCATTATTTCTGATTTTCTGTCTGTATAGATGGTCAATGCCTCTTTACAGGAAATTACCAAACTTATCGCTGAAATCTTTGTTGTGGCTGCTAAACAGCTAGTGTTCTAGGTAAATAAAAATGATGGCTAATTTGTACAGGTTTTATAAACTAGTGAAATATTCAGTAGTACACTAGTATGTGGTTTGGTACAGTTTATTAATGTATGAGGTGTAAAAGAGATGTTGTAAAGGAGAAAGTGAAACTGAGAATGGGGAATAAATGATGACAGCGAGTGTGTGTTGCAGTCTTGAGCCTCCTGCTGCGGTACTAAATGGTACTTCCGTGCTGTTGTGACATACTATTTAGTACATGAGTGTGTGGTTTGGGAGGTAGCCAGAGGCGGTGACCAAAATGTTGCTGGAAATGGGAATTTTGTGTGGCTCTGAAATGCTTGGTGAACTAAGCCTGAATATATTTATATGTTATTTTATTTTTTGTTATGGTTTATAGGCATTTTTATACTATAGTTACAGATAAATTATTTAATTAGTCTGCATTATAATGAATATTTGATTGTTTTTTTTCCCCCCCAATATCTTTCATGTTCTTCCAAATATTTAGGGACTCTTTTTTTTCTTTAGAAAGAAGTATGATTATCAAATCACAGGTTCGTATTAATACACCTGCTGGAACGTTATAATTTCTATAGTAACAGCTTATTCCCAAAGATGTGCATAGTGGGCTTGGCACAAAACTGATTAGAAGACGTGCAACCATTGACACGGTACATTTCCTTTCAGGAGACATTTATATAACATTGATTGAAGGAGTCTCCAGTGTCAGTGCTTTGTACCAGTCAGAAGGATGCGCTTTGTAAAAGTGATGTGGAGTATGAGGAATAAATGACTTTGGGATATATTTTTTTAGGAAAATTAACTTCTAATATTGGGTTAATATTAACTCCATTAAAGCATAAACCCCACGTGTCGCTTACATGTGACACTGGTTATAGATATAATTATAATTTTTGAAAATGTATTTATATTTTTTAGATAGAAATGGGCCTTGACTTTGAATATTTCTTCTAGTCCTTATTTGGAGTCTCTCCACGATAGCCTCTGTCATATTGTTTAATTTGTATAATAAGCTTCCTACGTTTAGCTATAGCTACAGACTGCAAATGAGAAAACAATGTTGGCCCTTTCAGTGGAAAGATTTATGAATTATTTTTTTCTGCTATTTTCTACTGAGTGGTTTGTGCTGGGTGGGGCCACACTGGGTATAAGTGATGCTAACTGACCTCATGTATGAAGAAGAATTAGCCATCTGCTTGTGCTAGCTCCTCGCTTAACCCCAAGCATAGAAACTGAAGTGACATTTTTTTTCCTGTTCACGCTGCCTTTTTTATGCTCAATTATCAACCATAATGGAAGCTGCTAACAGCTTTTTATAGGCAACATTTTAGCACAGAAACTTGAATTAGTAGAGCGTCTGCACTGCGTTTGAGATAATTGGGAAATGGTTGTCAAATGAAGTGGCAAATTTTTAGCATCAAGCAGACGATTCAACATTTAAAACCACGTTTTCTGAGATTTACTCTAAAGGAACGCCAAAAAAGACATGTTTGATGGATGATATTTACTCATTTTTTTTTTTTTCATTTCCTTTTAACCTTTAATGTATCCAAAGGTATGACTAGCCCTGGCCAAATTACGTATTCTGTTCATTTTTGAAGTGAAAAGAAGTAAGCACAACCTCTGCAGCAAACATTTTTTATTTATTTATTTATTTTTTTAAAAGTACATTTTCTGTCAATGGACAGTTAAATAGTAATAACTCTGGCATGTGCAAAAGTTTGGATGCCCTACTAAGTCTGTACTTGGTAACACCCCCTTTCGCCAATATCACAGCTTGCAAATGCTTCTTGTAGCCAGCTCTCAAGACTCTTTCTATTCTTGTTTTAGCATTCACAGCATGTTTAATCTCTATCTACATATATTCACAAACTGTTCTTTTTCCCATATCAAATGCTACTCATTTTTTTTTCCCCTCCAAACCTACCTTTCGGAGATTGTGGACCAAGAGTCCCATTTTTACTTCATCAGTCTACAGCACATGTTTCCAAAATGCCTCTGGCTAACCTAGATATTGTTTTGCATACATCAGACATTGACTTTTGTGATAAGGTCACAAGGTTTCTTTCTGATGACTCTTCCATGCAGATCATATTTAAATCAAACAAGTCTGCACAGTAGAACAGTCAGCTAAACCTTCCTGCAGGTCCTTTATGTCATGGGAATTTTGCTTTTTTTGTTGTTGTTGTTTTATTTGAAGAATTTCTTGGTCTTCCAGATTTGCCTTGACGATCACTGTTCCTCGTACCTGTTATTTTGGGCAGGGGAGCTGGAAGTGCTTTGATATCTTTGATATCTTTTCATAGCATCAGATAGCTTTATTTTTTTAGATACCCAGTTAGCTGCATAGAGGAAGGCCAGAGAATAGAATTGTTATTCCTAATGACAATTCTTGACCTGCCTAATGAGTCCCCACGTTCACTCTCTCACAACAAACACTCTTTTAAACAACTACAGGACAGGAGTATACCCAGAGGTGGGTAGTAACATGCTACATTTACTTGCGTAACGTTATGAAAAAAAAAATTGCTTTTGAGAGTATGTTTAACTGGCCATACTTATACTCTTACTCAAGTGAATTTTTAGTCAAAGAAATGTATTTTTACTTTGCTACATTTGGTGCTATTCCTCTGATACCGTTAAATACGAATGAATATATGTAGTTTTAATAATTAGTTTATTAAAATATTTGTTTATTTATCGCGAGTCTCGCAATATGCTGTTGTGGTCTGAATGTGTCTGCAACAACGACTCACTTTTTATCGGCTCAGTCCTGAAGAGGGGGAAGATGCGAGGATGTCGACGGAGGCAGGACATATACACACACTCTCTCTCTCTCTGTCTCTCTTTCTCTCTCCATACACTTTCTCTTCTCTTCTGCTCTATACTCTGTTCTTTTGTTCTCTGTTGTCTTGTTTAAATTCAGATGTTGTGAAGTAAAACCGGTCAGCTGTTGGGAAAATACCGTTTTTTTTTTTTTTTTTTTGGTGTGTGTGTTGAAAATGACAGGTTCTGTGTGTTACTGTACCCATCACAGGGTGCTTCATCTTGTTGCTTCATCTCGAACCCAGGTTTTATATCATATTAACAGAACAGACAGACTTTTAAGGAGAGGTGTGACTTACAGCTGTCCTTGTAGTCTGAGATTCTTCATTTGAATCAAATCCGAAGTAACAATAACTTGCTACTTGAGAATTCTTCTCATTGGATACTTTATTACTCTTACTCATGTAATTATTAACATTATTACTTTGACTGTTACTTGAGTAATTATTTTTATAACCCCAACCATGGAAAGTTGTACTTGAGTAACATTTTTGGCTACTCAATTTACCTGTGAGTATACCTAATAAACTGTTCTCTTTCTCTGTTGAGTAATGTATGTACTCCTGCTGTCTGACGTGATGTCAGACCTGCAGGTCTACCTGATTCATCCTAATACCCATTTTTCTTGGGACTTCTGCACTTCTGACTCATTGTCTGCTCTGTGGATGCCCCCACACGGTCCTGCACTTTCCCATAAAACAGTTTATGCCCAAACCTCACTTGTTTCACCTAGATATTTTAGATTTGGACCTATGGACTCCTGCTGTAGTCATAAAGACAGTCCCGGGATCATCAACTTTTTCACCATTTGATGTGCATAATACTGTATATGTAAAGTTGAAACATACAAGTTGTTTTTATTGTGACATAAAGCTTAATTAAACCAACAAGCAGAATATTCTTGGTTGCACAAGTATTCAACCCACTACAGCAGGTCAATACTAGTTTAAAAAACAAACAAAAAAAACCTTTGGCTGCAATTCCAGCTGCAAGTCTTTTAAGATATGCTTCTTTCAGCATTGCACATCTGGATTCTGAACTTTTTGCCTGTTTTTCTTGGTAAAATTGCACAAGCTCTGTCCAATTGAATTGAGATCATTGGTGAAGAAGTCTTTTTTAAGTCCACAGATTCTGAAATGGGTTGAGGATTGATGACTGAGGGTTGGGATTTCACCAGGGTATTCTAACACATGAATACTTACACAAAACAACATATTTAGACATTTAGAAGACCTACACTATGCTAAACAGGAGGCTATGCTTCTATTACTTATGTGTATATTTTATTGTTGCCTAAATTATTCCTTTAAAATGCTCTCCTGTTTTTTTTTAATTATTATTATTAATATTATTATTTCGCACTGCTTCTTACTCCCAAACACACCCACGTTGCCTGTATCATTTTTCAGAATGGAAAAGGTCAAAAGCACTCGGCTTGTTTACTCCAGCAGCACCCGAGAAAGACATATGCAATGTTCTCTAATGGTGAGAGAGAGAGAAGTGCAGGAAGAATAGGGAGTGCAAGGAGAAAGGATGGGTAAGACATCTGATAAGGAGAGATAGAAGGACCTGATGCTGAAGAGAGAAAGCAAGCGAGGTGATGAGGGTGTGAAAGAGAAAGGCAGAGGGAGAAGGAGGGGAGGAATAGAGAGTGAAGGAGAGAAAGGAAATCTGATAAGGAGGGATAGAAGGACCTGATGCTAAATACAGAACGAAAGACAAGGTCATGGAATAAGAGAGAGAGAGGGAGGGAGAGAGGGAGAGAGAGGGAAGGGCGAAGGCAAGAGATGCTAAAGAGAGAGAGAGAGAGAGAGAGAGAGAGAGAGAGAGAGAGAGAGAGAGAGAGAGAAGGTGATGGAGTAAAAGAGAGAGAACAAGGGAAAAAGTAAGCAAATATAGAGTGCAGATGAGAAAGAAAATCTGATAGCAAGGGACCTGATGCTAAAGAGGGAGTGAGTGAGATAGATAGATGCAAGGTCAGTGAGAGAGAGAGAGAGAGAGAGAGAGAGAGAGAGAGAGAGAATTTGAATTGAATTTTAAAAGCCTTTTACTACTGTAAATCACACTTCATTAATACACTTGCTACCTTATTACAACTTTACCTTATATCACATCAAGTATCACAATCCAAGAATCATTAAATGAATAATAGAATAATACGATAAAGAATCAACAAAAATACACCAACTGTGTAAAAAATTCCTTTTTTTAAAAAAAAAAAAAAAACACTATTTCATCCCAAACATTGATAGATCCTTCATAGACTTATAAAAACAAAAGCTGACAAGTAAACCTTTTTCTTCTAACAAATTCAAAACCAAAAATGTAAAATCCTCATGGAAAACAATTCGCTATAAAAATTCCAAAATTAAAAATAAAGGTTTCAGTCTGTCACATTCCATAAAAGCATGACAAAACAGTTTCTCTTTTTGAGCAGAAAGGACAATCAACACTCACTTCAGGATTAAGAATTGAAATAAAAGCATTACCCATGAGGGCACAGTGAAGAAGGTCCCTTACATCCATCTAATTCAGGTCTTATGTATTGGGAGTGTTTACTCCTGCATTACATAATCTCTTTCTTCATTACTGACCATTGATTCCCAGTTCTTTAGCATCTGTTCAACAGTCCGCAAAGACCTGACCTTTAGACAATAGACCGCTTCTTCTGTTCTTTCGAAGTCCATCCCTGCTACATGAATCAGATGTCCAAATGTGAAGGAAGATCTGTGGATTCTGCAGCAGTACATTGAGTCCGTTAAAGGAGCAACTATCCTTTGTTAGATCGAAACAAGCTCTGTTTATTAGCGGCTCCACCAAAAGAGAGTGAATTGAAGGTGTCGTCTTATTTCTCTGTACGTCAAAGAGACTCCAAACCTTAAGAAGATTGCAATAAAACACTGGCAGCCATTTCACGTTCATGTTAAGAGCATTTATTAGAAACAGGGATTTGTTCAACCCCAGTCCTTTAGTTCTGTGCAAAATGAAGCATGCGCCAGTCTCTGTTGAACCATACAGAAATCATTGTAGAAATTGTAAACGAAAAGCTGCTATTCTACTTTTCAGATGTATCAAACCTTGACCACCCTCCTCTTTGGGTAAATGCACCACACTCTGTGGGACCCAGTGTAAGTTATCCCCCCCAAAATCAACCAGTATACCTTGGATTTTTATTAGAAGTTGTAGGGGAGGATCCAAACAGGCCAGCCTATGCCAAAGGCAGGAAGCTACTAAGTTATTCACAATTAATGTCCTCCCTTTATATGTCGACTTTGGTATTAGCCACTTCCATTTGTCAAGTCCGCCTTTCACCTTATCAACTACCCATTTTTTTGAATGGATATCTCCCAAATACACTCCTAAGTATTTAAAACCTCCTGTTCCCCAGGTTAAACCGTCAAGAAGGCTTGGTTTCCCTTATGACCAATTTCCAATTAAAAGTGCTTCACTCTTGTTCCAATTCACTTTTTACTGAAGATAAAACTTTTAAGACTTTCATTAGAACCTGCACATCATTTTGTCCATTGATTAGAACCACCACATCATCAGCATAGGCAGACAGAGAAATACTGTTTTTACAAATAGGTAGATTCAAGCCACAAATATTTTCTCTTAATTGTGGTAACAAGGGTTCTATAGCGAGTGAATATAACGTTCCAGACAAAGAACAGCCATGTCTAAAACCCCTACGGACCTTAAAATGAGTGCATAAGCCACCGTTTATCTTAAGCACACTCTCAACGTCACCACAGAGCACTTTCACTTTATCAATAAAATCCTGACGGAATTCAAAGGCTTCTAATGTTCTCCACAAATCAGACTGTTCAACCCTATCAAAAGCTTTTTCTTGATCTAGTGAGATAAGTCCAATATTAATGCTGAGCAACTTGGAGGCATCAAAAATATCCCGAATAAGGGTAATATTGTCAAAAATGGACCTACCAGGGACACAATAAGTCTGATCTGGACACACCACCTGATCTATTACTTTAGCTAAACTTTGACGCCAGTTCTTAATTTCTAAAAGTACACCTTTTCTGGTGGAGGAGAGTGATGATTTCTCTACAACTTAACTGTCATTAAGCACCTGCAAAAAGTCCCCTACTCCCCTACTTCTGTCCAAAAGAATTTATAAAATTCAACAGGAGGACCATCAATTCCTGGCATTTTCCCAGAATCCATGTCTTGAAGGGCCTTATGCAACTCCTCCTGGCTTAATGCACCCGAAAGCTCTGCATTGACCCCCTCTGACATTTGAGTCAATCTTTAAAAAAAGATACTCTCCGAATCCCATCATGCTCCCAACTCTTGTATAAGTTTTCATATAACTCACAAGCTCTTGCTCGTATTTCTGCGTGGCTAGATAAAATCTCTCCTCCCTCAGAGCGCAAAGCATGCAAGAAACTTTTTTGCCCTTTTTTTTTTTTTTTTCAAGATTAAAAAAAAAATACTTAGATGGTGCATCCATCTGTTCGATACTTAAAAACGAGAGCAAACCAGAGCTCCTTGTGTTTTCAAGCCCAGTAGGTCTGCTAGCTGGGTTTTCCTGTTTGAGATCATCTCTGTGTAACTTTGATAACCTGTTGAATTGGTTAAATTTTGCAGTCGGATTATTCTTAAACGAGAATGATTCCCTTCGGAACTACTTCATTGGCCTTTTCTATTATGCGCAAAAAAAACAACAAAAAAACAATAGCGCTGTTCATCCTACAGGCAGATTTCCCACAACTTCACCCACAGCCAAACAACAACTCTCCACATTCACCACAGACACCACCTTTACTCCATGACGCCGTGTGAGAAACCCTAAACCTCCTACACCTGGGGCCGCCATGCTTCCCTGAGCTCAGGTAGCAAACGGCCCGAAAAACGTGCAAAACACCCTAAACCTATCTACAGTTCTACTAAATAATATTAAATAATTCACCCAAAAATGAAACAAAAAATATATTAAATAGCGAAAGGGGAAAAAGTTAATCAGAAGCTAAAACAGCCACACTCGTGCTCACACTCACAATGCCCTGCCCACTCGCTCCCAGCATGCACACACAGAGAGGGAGAGAGAGAAGAAGAAGAAGAAGATGGGAGGGACCTAATACTGATGTAGGAAAGAAGGACAAAAAGAGAAGAGGATGGAGAGACCTGATGCTAAAGAGGTGGGAGCGAGATGAGAGAGGGTGAGACAGCAATGATGTAAGGCAGTGAAAGAGGGAAATAAAGAAAGAAGCAGGGAACGAACGAAGGAGAGAACAGATAATGGGGAAATCAGAGAAGGTCCTAATGATGAAGACACACAAACATACACAATGTGCTGCTGTTAAAAAGTCAAGGACAATCCCAGCTTCACTGCACTGATTTGTGAGAGCTAGTTAAAGCATAATCTGTAACACGAAGCCAAACAAAAAGCCAGACATTTTGTCACACAGCAGTTCCATCATCTTGCGTTGGATGTCTTGCAGCAGTCTGTCTGACACCCACACTCTGTCCCACCACAGATTTTTATTCGAAGGAACAACATCAGCAACGACGATCATAACACAGGGTTTGTCTGGATCCTTTAGAGTCTCACAATGCTTTGTACTGTGGTTGATTTTGGTCTTAGGTCTAAATATCATCTGGTAGAAATCAGTAGTATTTTATTTAAACTTTTCTAACTGGTGAAGTTCGTTAATGTGTATGATTAACTTGACATTTAGAATGTGTGTCAAAAGCCTACAAAGACATATATATATACAAAAAATATATATATATATTGCATTGGGTTTTTTTCAGCCTGGACATAACAATATTCATCTGGAGTGTATGTAACATCTTGCGGGGTAGCATAAAAGCCTCCATAGCCTGTTTCAAAAAAGTCCATGTCTAAGACTTCTGAATGTGTGGTAGGAGATGTATGCGACATTACTGGTACTGGTCAGCATCATTAGAGATCCTCAGTGGTATGTAATGGATCTCACTAGCGCCGTGTCTCTAAAAGGGTCAGATGATGGCCATTAGAGCAGAAATCCCACCACATCTCCTCTAAACCACAGGGGGGATGGAAACTATTCTAGCATTTTATCCTCTGTCAGGAAAGGAACCAAATAATAGTTGCAAAGGAGGCACAGCTACCACACACACACAAACACACACAAACACAAATATTTGCAAGTTTTAAAATAATGTCTGCTGAGTCAAGGTCAAAGGAAATTGTGAAGGGCGGTGTATTTGCATGAACAATTCTGCTGATGATGCTGAATAGGAACAACATGATGTCTAATGGCTCCTCAGCATGGTGCTTTAGACCACTGACCATTCCAGGCATGCTGTCCTCTGAAAATCCTTCTCCACCAACTAGCCATTAAGAACCTTGCCCCACTAACCAGCCTCTAATAAACCCTGCTCCATCATCAGCCTCTAAGTACCTTGCTTCACCAACCAGCCCTTAATGACCCTTCTCCACCAACCAGAACTCTGCTCTACCAACAAGCCTCAAAGTTCTGGCCCATGACAACTCTGAGTCACTGTCAACCTTCAGGAACCCTGCTGGAACAACCAGACTCTAAGAACCCTGCTCCACCACCAACCATTCTGCAGCACCAGCCTCTGACAATGCTGCTCCACTGCAAGCAAAAAAAAAAACCCTCTTACACCAGCAACCTATGAGAACCCTCATTCATTCTAAGAACCCTACCCCAATACCAGCCTTTAAGGGCACTGCTCCCGTTGGACCCTGGGAGGGTCCTGGCATGTCAAAAACCTCCTCTTTTTGAGAACCCTGCTTGACCACCAACCTCTGAGAACACAATGCTATTTCTTATTGTCCTAGTCTTCTTTTCTAGTTCAAATTTGGATAGAGCTGCAATTTATTCTCGAATGTATTTTGACTCTGTTTTGTGGTTCTGCCTGTCCTAGTCCTTTACATCCTGCTCTTATAGCCATGCTTTTAAACGAGTTTAATGCTACATACATTAATCCTAATAACAAGCTCTATAAATGTTTTGTCCATGATGGAAATATATGGAACTAAAACAATTTTTAAAAAGAAGAAGGAGTGAATTGTGTGTGAACATGAGATTGAGATAGATCTCTCACACAGTTGAAATATGACTTTGTCTCCATTTAAAAAAAGAAAAGAAAAGAAAAAGAAAAGAAAAAGTAATCCAGTGTTTGACAACTGACAAAATAAAAACATTTCTGATGTATGAATTTAAACATTTGGACCCAACTCTAGATGTCTAGATGTCTTGCTCTGTGTTATTTTAGAGTTAATGGCTGTTGATGGAAGGATAAAGACCTCCAGAATTGGAGTGATGTTGGATCGGGTTTCGGTTAACGAGGGCTAAAGTAAATACCAGCCCTATTGAGCCAAACCACATTGTTTATATAGGAAGGGGAGAAGGCGCAGTGGGACACTGACATACACACTACATGCAGGGTGAAGAATGCAGAGGTAAAGCAGCTGAACACAGTTTCTTTCTTATGTTGGGTAAAAAAAAAAAAAAAAAAACATTGTCTGTGTATGTATTATAGAAAGTATAAAGAGTGATATATAGCAAAGCAGGCAAATGAGATGCTCACTGATTCAGTGGAAAAACTCCATAAATCTGTACATTCACATCCAACAGTCTGAGTCCGAAAACTATACTTATATCATCATTTATCAAAAAACAATATCTTACTCAGATGATGCTGCATTTGACACCCAGAGAATAGAAGGAACTATCAAAGAAATAAATGAGCTTGCAAATCACTAACTGTCTGTCTGCAGAATTGTCTGTTATTGAAAACTTATATATTTATATACTTATATACTGTACTATGCTAAAATAACAACATACCAATTTCTTGGATAATAACAATAATAAGGAAACTATGGAATACGTGTAATAGACGGATTAAATCAATTAGAAATGGCAAAAGAAGGGTGAAAAGGGAGATATATATATATATATATATATATATATATATATATATATATATATATATATATATATATATATAAAACTAAGTATAAAAGAAATTTGGGACTCTGGAAACAAGGAAAAAAGTCACCTGTAAACTTTGGAAATTCAAAACTAAAAAATAAAAAGTTTAGACTGAAAAGACTGGATATACACTGCAAATCAAAAGTTTTTTCACATTGGGAATTTTTTTTTTTTGCCCTTTTTTTTTTTTTTTACCAGTTTATTCGCTACTACTGCCACATACAACACAAAACGATACATAATTGTACTATAAATAAGTATAGCTAATACATTTTATACACCTGATCTTAAGGTGAGGCCCACGTGCAGGATAAAACCACAGATAAAAGACTCATAGTGCTAGTATAAATGGTAAAACACAAATACCTGTATGTCGTGTGCTTACTATGATCTAAAGTCTTCCCTTAAAATAGTCATTTCCAACATTTCTCAGTTCACTAAAACATGTAGGAATGAATATTTCCTAATTCACTTAAACCTGGGTGACATTTTCAAATTGGGTTACATTTTAAAATTTTAGAGTACTGAAAATATGGTTATTTAAACAAATATGCTAAACTCTAAGGTGTTTAAAAATTGGATAGCGTCTTATGTTTGAAATTGGTGTACAGAACAAATACAAATAATACATTACATTTCTGAGCCAAAACACTTTTTTAATGAGCAGTTTTTACTTAAAATTAAAAGCCCTACTCCCTCGGAAGGCTCCACAGATCACACTGTTGTTCACCTAGTCTGAATTTGCGGAGGCAAACAGATACAAATGCACCAGCCATGAGCTTTTAACCTGTGTTAGAGATAAAAACATGAAAACTACATCAAATAGCTCATTGGCTGCAGCTGGTTTATTCATTTTAGTTACAATGTATTATTACTAAATATAATGTTTCTTACTTGGACTTGATCTGTGTTTACAGATAAGTGGTCTTTTTTCATTCAGCATAAAAACAGTGCAGAGAATCTCAGGAGCAAAGTGTCTATCAGTAATTCATTAAAAAAAAGAAGAAGCATTTTGAAGAGCCCTTGAAGTAAATGCTTTCCACCACTTTAGTTTTGAAAGACCCTGAAAAGGGCTGCATAAAATAAATAAATAAAAATCTCTTAACGACTAACACTGGATATTGACCGAGTTAGCCTTTGTTATGCTTTGGCAATACTGTAACTGCAAGGCAAGCCAAGTGAGGAATAAAGCATTTATTGTTATGCTGTTATAGGAAAATAATCAGTGATGAGGTGACGTGATAAAGCAGAGTCACTCTCACGACCCTGAAGTTGATTGTTCTTCCTATAACAGCACACCCCGAAGTGTGTTTATCCTTTCATACCACCTCAATTTGCAAACACTACCTTTTATTTATTCGCTTATTTATTAAATATCAAATATCTGTTTACCTGTTACTGTACATTCAATGTTGCTGAACGTCTGCAAAACAATTTCATGTTATCACTTTTGTTATAAAAGCTATAAACAGCTATAAACTCGACAGTCTTTCCTGTGTTGGAAAACCGATTGACAGCTATGAAGCGCTGGCACTGGAGACTCCTTCCATAAATGGTAAAAAGCATCTCCTTACAGAAAACTTACGTTATACATAAAATACAAAGTATTTTAAATGAAATGTTCAGTAGAAATGTTCAGCAGAAATATTCAGTAGAAATGTTTGGTAAAATGTTCAGTAGAAATGTTCGGTAAAATGTTCAGTAGAAATGTTCATCATGTTCAGTAGAAATGTTCGGCAGAAATGTTCAGCAGAAATGTTTGGCAGAAATGAAACTGGAGATTGTTTGTTTGAGCTGAAATAAAAAAAAAAAGAAAATGGAAAAAAAGAAAGTATTTTAAAGATAATTTTGTAAAATCCAAATAAGCTTTACAGATCTTTATTGGAAAGGGTTTAAACAATATTTTTCATGCTTGTTCGATGAACCACAAACAATTACTGCACACGCACCTGTGGAACAGTCGTTAAGACACTAACAGTTTACAGGTGGTAGGTGATTAAGGTCACAGTTACACTCGAAAAAAAATTCTGGGTTGTTTTTTCTACCCAAATGCTGGGTTGAGATATTTGGGTCATTTACTTGTGTTGTTTTCTCAGTCTTGGGTAGTTTTGGGGTAGTTTTTTGTAATCCAAAACACTGAGACAGTTGAATCAATGCACCCCTCCCCCACCCCGTCGCATCAGCCCAGCACCTTGGGTCATATCAGCCCACGGACTTGAATTCATCTCAGGTGGAGGTAGCAGTTTTCACAGGAACAGACTGTTAGATTTATTTGGAGAAACTAGGTTCATATCAGTATATTTATCCATAAAACCATTACTGTACACTAGAAAAAGCAACAATGTGCGACAACAGTCCCGTTTACATGGCATTAAATGCTAACGCTATCATTGTTAGCTTTGGCTTATTTGTTTGTAACGCCCACTGGATCGTAAGTGGGTTACTCAGATTCTTTGGCTGTTTTAAACGTCTCCATTGATCAAAATCTGATGTTTTCGTCTTAAATATATGACATATTTGAGTCATTTACTTCAAAGTTTGTATATAAACACCACTTTAGCAGCTCTAGCAATACATTTCTGAACACCTTCTTGCGTATACAGTGGGGGAAATATATATTGAACGCATCAACATTTTTTTCGGTGAATGTATTTCCAATGAGGCTATTCACATGAAATTTTCCCCAGACTTTGGTATTAACTCCAGAAATCCACACATATAAAGAAATCCAAACATTAAAGTCCACAAATGAAGTTATGTGTAATAACGAGGAAGTAACATTTTTCATAATACTATGACTTTATTCTGGAAATATTGCCAGTTTTTATCATAATATTTTCGAAATAGATTTTTGAAATATCACAAAATTTATTCTTTTTTTTTTCCTCTTAATATTATGACTTTATTCTTGAAGTCAAAAGAATAAACTCTATTCAAAAGTGGCCCTAAAATGCCACTACTGCCATAGCTGCTCTTTCAGAAAATTATTCACCTTCTGATGTGCACTATTCTGTCATAAGTATTGTCACAATATGACTTTATTTGTCAAATTTCCTGGCTTTTTTAAATCTAAATATTAAGACTTTATTATTAAAATCTAGTATTTTTTTTTATTATTTTAAACAGTTGCCCTTGCCATATGAACTGTCAGAGCTGCTGTTATAGAAATTAAATCACCTTATGACCAACCAGAAGGCGAGAAATCAAGAGTGATGTGGAAAACTGTGGAAAAAAAAATTGCCTTACTCAGCAACACACTCAGTAACAGCAATATTCACTACTCCTATTAGTATTAGTAGTAATTATTAAAAGAATTAGTAATATTGGTAGCTCTCTCTCTCTCTCTCTCTCTCTCTCCCTCTCTCTCTCTCTCTGACTCACCTGGCGTGTTGTCAGTTATAATTTGAATAACAGTGTATGGTGCAGTAGATAAGCCGCACGTGTACAGGCTTATCAGCCAAAAATAAATGCCAAACTACAGATAAGAACAAATGTGCAACAGCGAACCGCAGAGACTCGGTCTGGCAATCCTGAGAAACATCAACACATTTCCATGTGAACAACAACATCCCAAACTCTGAACACTTACAGTGTAAACGCACATCTACAGATATTAAATAAAGCTTAAAAGCAAACATTCCAAACAAGCAAAGTGTGTGTGTGTTCTTAGCATGATTTCTATTTCATTCCAGGTTGTTGATGTTCATTTTGTATGTG
>NC_071265.1:4577500-4602500 GCF_023375685.1 Ictalurus furcatus | reverse complement strand
TAATGGATAGGTATGTGTAAGTATCAGGTGTTTAATGGATAGGTATGGGTAAATATCTGCATGTGTTTGTGTATAAATTGCAGGTAGTAGCAGGGAAGCATGTAGTAAGTAGCCGGTGTTTAATGGATAGGTATGGGTAATGGATAGGTATGTGTAAGTATCAGGTGTTTAATGGATAGGTATGGGTAAATATCTGCATGTGTTTGTGTATAAATTGCAGGTAGTAGCAAGGAAGCATGTAGTAAGTAGCCGGTGTTTAATGGATAGGTATGGGTAATGGATAGGTATGTGTAAGTATCAGGTGTTTAATGGATAGGTATGGGTAAATATCTGCATGTGTTTGTGTATAAATTGCAGGTAGTAGCAGGGAAGCATGTAGTAAGTATCAGGTGTTTAATGGATAGGTATGGGTAATGGATAGGTATGTGTAAGTATCAGGTGTTTAATGGGTAGGTATGGGTAAATATCTGCATGTGTTTGTGTATAAATTGCAGGTAGTAGCAGGGAATCATGTGGTAAGTAGCGGGTGTTTATGATATATTTTGATGACCTCAAAATGTCAGACAGTGGCGCTGAACTTAATATTGCTCCTCACTCCAGTCGATATCGTGCAAGAAAAATGAGCCGAGTCCAAGTACGCAATCACATTTAACCGAGACATGCCTCTGATTTAGCAAACCCACATAACTGTGTAAACAGCTGTTAAGTTTGTAGTTACATCTGAGGTCTGAATATCAATGTGCGCAAGTCATCAGTATGTGTATGTAACTGAACTCTAAATACAGGCCTAGTTTAACTCTCTGCTCCAGCGAAGCATAGCATCGTTTTATGTATTTAAACACTGAAAAAAGTCATTGATTAAATGTTTGTATTATTTCTGCTTGAATAAAATATATTCGAATTTCTTTTTGGCATAATTGCACTGTTTTTTTTTTATTATTATTATTATTTTATTTTTAATTTTAAGTGCTGTTTTTGAATATTTAAGCCTGAAATATTTCAGTAGCATCCCTATAAGTATATAAATAAATACTTATTTAATAATAGTTAAGTCAGACGCATGCTGATAGACTTTATTTCAGATTAATGAACTTAAAAAATAACCACTATTTACCTTGACAGAAAGCGAGGGCGTTGCATCAGCTCTTCTTTCAAGCAGAGAGCTCAAAGCACCTGCACAACTGTCAATCATTCCAGGTTCTAACGTCAATAGGCTCCTCTTCCATTTTTATCAGGAACAAAAGCTAACACTGCTCATTTGGCATATTTTTGCATTCTGTGGCTAAAATGCGAATGAGTAAAAGATTGTTTCAGGTCTGCCGATCATTTCAATATTACGTTTTTGCTTTTTTCTATCTCACATGCAATTCCTTCTCACACTTTGGATACCACTGCCCTGAACAAACAGGTTGAGACGTACAGTAGTATTTTAGCATTTCCTCGCCGGGTTTACAGATAGAATGGTAAAACATAGGTGACTTTTATGCTTTTGAGCCTACCACAGCCGGCCTGGTGAGAAAAAACAAAATCACAGAGCTGGACATCTGAAGCTGAAGTGAAGTATAGCACTCTAATGACGCGAGTTTTCCCAGGATTACTAGTACCTCGTGCTTATCACCTGTACTGTATATACATATAGATATAGGTTGCCAAAGGGAATTGGTACAGACCAATGCTGTTGATGATATAACCAAGTATGAACACTTTATTTGCAGTTAACAGATAATGTGTTTTAAACAGATACAAATTCATGATATGAATAGATGTACTATATGTTTTTTAGAAACCTTTCCAGAGAGGTTCACATGGCATCTGGTTCATTGAGACTAGAGGACTGGCATCCCATGGGACAAAGCAAAAAAAAAAAAAAAAAAAAAACTCATGCAGCTGGAAGGTTTTTAATTTCATGTGGGCATGAGCATGCAGTCAGATATGAAGGTTCGTCTATAGTAACTGAGAGATGGTTTCAATTAGGCCACTAGTTTGTTTAAATTTAGGGAAATTTGGAAGAAAATGTCTAAAACAGAAAACGGGATTAAAAAGCAGTGCCATATTATAGTGCATTATCAGTCGTTACTTAGTAATGATATAGTATTAAAACACAGAACTAGCCTTCGTCTGGATACAAACTGATAGAAGCAGTGTCACGTTTATTCCCCAAGACAACCCAATCAGGCCTGCTTTAATACCATGCTTTATTAATACTGTGGAATTACTAAGTGATTAATTAATAAGGCACCAGTATACTTCAGTTAAGCACATGCTACGACTATGTCAATCTACAGACCTCAACAAGTGCATGCCCTGAAAAAAACAACATCTTAGCAAGTAAAAATATATTGAATATTGTCAAAATGACCATATTAGATTACAATAAAACAAATTTACGATTATTAAACCTACTTCTAGATGTCTTTTTTTTTTACTAGTCTTAAGCATCAAATTGTCTTGGTCTATTCAAACAAGGAAATGTAAAGCTTAACAATGTCTAGAAATCGACTTAATAACCTTATATTTGGTTTATTACGATTTTAATAATAGGAAATAATAGATACATTTGACTATAGTCGACATATTTTCACCTTCTAAGATTTCGTCTTTTCCTGTGCAGCATTAAAAATGAGGAGTTCGAGAAGGAAACAGGACGTGATTGAGGTTCAGTTCAGGGAAAGGGAGTGGGGTTGGCTGAGACACACCCTCTGAAAACATGCAACTAATATAACCAATAGTGTGTTGTTTTGGGGTGTAATGTGTGGTGCAGTTGAGGCAGGATAAGAGTCGCATTGCTAGGCTTGTTGTTTTTAAGGACAATCCCAGAATTGTAGTCAGAGCACAAATAGGTAGCTTGAGATAACTCATGATCATAAACAGTGATACAGGTGTGGGTCAGAAAACATATGAACAATTCACATGAACAGTTATGCTACGATGACTAGGACTCCAATTGCTATTATAGCTTTAAGGCTGCAATTACCACAAACAGTTTTGCACTCCAGTCTCCATCAGTGAACAGTGGAGAAGTTCAACAAAACAGTCTTTATTTGAAAGCTGTAATGAATTTCCCGGTTAAACAACTGCACTATTTCACCGTGTAGTATTAGCACATTTATAGAAGGGATTTAGTTATTTATAATCGCACGATCCGATGTCACCAAGACGGGTTCCCTTTTGAGTCCGGTTCCTCTCAAGGTTTCTTCCTCATATCGCCTCAGGGAATTTTTCCCTTACCATCATCACCTCTGGCTTGCTTATTAGGGCGGCTGTCGATCAGGTGGTAGAGCGGGTTGTCCGCTAATCGTAGGTCTGGCGGTTCGATCCCTGGCCCACATGACTCCACATACCGAAGTGTCCTTGGGCAAGAAACTGAACCCCAAGTTGCTCCCGATATATATATATTTCTGTAAAGCTACTTTGGGACAATGTAAATTGTTAAAAGCACTATACAAATAAAACTGGAAGCAAACAGAATAGAAACTAAAAGCCACTACACATATAAATGCATGAAGACATGAAGAAGTCTTAAGTAGACACTAATCAATTGGAAAAGGCCTACAGGTGACGGCAATGAGTAACAGACCAATGACTTGACAGGGGCAGAGACAGGAGCAAAACCAAAACAATGGCACATGACAGAACATGAAAAAGATTTGTGACATGAGAAGTCCGTGTCGATTCTTTAAACATATAGGAATTCAAACTGGTTTTAAGAACGCACGTTGCGCAATAAGAGCATGAAGCAGCTATCTGCAACGAAAAATCAGTTGTTTGACAATGGCCACTGTCCAATCGATGGCAAATCGAGTCAGAATGAACTGAAATGTAAAAGCAATGTGAGATTTCCTGCTTAGGCGTACAATCTAAGTGGGAAGTAACATTATGGATTAGTATTAATTTGAACAAAGTTCAAGATTTTCTCACTGAGAGAGGATTAACTGGAGAGCGAGAAATTGAAATACCACATGGAGTGACCGTCTTCTAGCTTGTAATGATTCCAGAGTGGAAAAATAATCAGAAATTGTCATAAATACAACTATTTACACAGAGACTAAGACAGCATAAGCCTAAAGATTACAAATAACTATTTGTTTAGATAAAAAAATTTAAAAATTGTGGTCTCCATCTGGGCTCACGGTTAGCACGTTCGCCTCACGCCTCCAGGGTCGGGGGTTCGATTCCCACCGTGTCCCTGTGCGTGTGGAGTTTGCATGTTCTCCCCGTGCTGTGGGGGTTTCCTCTGGGTACTCTGGTTGCCTCCCCCAGTCCAAAGACATGCATGGTAGGCTGATTGGCATGTCCAAAGTGTCCGAAGTGTATGAATGGGTGTGTGAGTGTGTATGTGATTGTGCCCTGCGATGGATTGGCACCCTGTCCAGGGTGTACCCCGTCTTGTGCCCGATGCTCCCTGGGATAGGCCCCGGGTTCCCCCTGACCCTGAAGGGAGGATAAGCGGTATAGAAGATGGATGGATGGATGGATGGTGTCCATCTGAAAAGGAGGTGAATTCAGATGTGTTTGAGATCTTCTATCTGCAAACATCCTGCATTCTGCTAATGTACAGTAGTCCTTCTTAGATCTTTTTTCTTTTCTTTTTCGTTTTTTTTTTTTAATCTAAGGCCCTTTTTGTGGATAGTAAGTGTCACTACACCCCCTCGAAACACATTAAATCCAATTACTGGCTAGCTAAGATCAATACTCTTTTTTCTAAACTGATTTTTTTTTTTTTTTAATTTAAAAAGTGAATAAAAATGATTCAACAAGCATTATCCTGCATTCCTCTTCTTTAAAATGACATTTCTGAATAAATTCCACATCCGTACCCTTGCTCTAAAAGAGGGCTGAAGCATTTATCAGGCATTTAACCCTCATGTTCTTTTCATTACTTCAATATTCTGTCCCATCTCATTTGATTTTGAAGCAAAACAATAATACAATTATTCTTTTTTTATTATTTAAATACCCTGTATGTCTTCTCTTCTTCCGAAAAGCAACACTAACAGCACTTTTTGGAAATAGACACAAAGTCCATTCACATGCTCAGAGCTCCTCCTGATGGCAGATGTGTGTGTGTGTGTGTGTGTGTGTGTGTGTGTGTGCGCGTGTGTAATGGTGAGAGTGGAAATAAGATATAAACCGATACGGATTTTTATTACCGTATCCGCTTATTGCAAAATTAGGCTATATAACTTCACCCCATGCTCATAATTCTGTTGTGTAACTTCAGAATAATGCTGAAGTCTGTAGTTATGTACATGTACTAGTTATACTGACGGACCGATGTGTGCATTTTTAGTATTAAATCCTCACTACATGTGAATAACTGAACTCTGCACATGACCCAGGGTGAACATGAAAAGCGAACTCCAAGGTATGTCTTTCCCCTCCATTATATAATGAACCACACATCCATAGAGAACGAGTGATATAAAGGGGGGACGGAATCAGAGAGGAAATACAGTGCTGCTTATGATCATGGCACGGCAAAGCTGGACTCTGTATCATTTCCATCCATCCATCCATCTTCTATACCGCTTTATCCTTTTCAGGGTCACGGGGAAACCTATCCCAGGGAGCATTGGGCACAGGGCAGGGTACACCCTGCACAGGGTGCCAATCCATCGCAGGGCACAATCACATACACACTCACACACCCATTCATACACTACGGACACTTTGGACTCGCCAATCAGCCTACCATGCATGTCTTTGGACTGGGGGAGGAAACCGGAGTACCCGGAGGAAACCCCCGCAGCACGGGGAGAACATGCAGACCCCGCACACACAGGGCCACAGCGGGAATCAAACCCCCAACCCTGGAGGTGTGAGGCGAACGCGCTAACCACTAAACCACCGTGCGCCCTATTAGTTAAAGACGATAAAAAAATTCAATTAAGCAAAGCTCTCATTGAACAGAGTAAAAGGAAACAGAAACAGAAAAGGGAGCTTTATTATTAGTGGACTTAACCAAGTTTTATCACAGACTCCTACGAGTCTCTCTATATTTGGACTTTAATTGGTCATTTAATAACGCATTCAAATATATAGCCTACATAAACGTTATATAAAATACATTAAACCTCATGATAGCTCACTTGTTGCTCATTTGTGATCAGTGCTCATCTTTTGCATCCTGTCTATTTTCAATTTTTGTATTATTAATGTTTTTTGTTTTTTTTGTATCTGAAGCTTTGATCAGTTCCGAAACATTTCCATCCACAGAGATCTGGCACTTTTCCTCAGCCCTGCAGCAGTCCTCTATTGAAAATGATTGACTTCAGGTCTATTGATTTTTGTTTGCAGGAAACATTGAAAAGTAAGGCTTAAAAACACACACATTCACACAGGAGAGGATAGAGAAGGGCTTAAGTGTAGGGAAGGAAAAAGAGACTGAGAGAAGCATGTAATGAGCTATTGCGATTTAGCAGAACACTGCAGGCACTGCTCTTATCTATAAGCAGTACTGTGCAGTACAGCCACTCCGAGGAGCAAAAGTTATAAGATTAAACGTATAGCCGGTGGTAAACAGAAGTTGCTTTAAAGCTCACAATCCAACAAGACACATGCACTTACAGTGTGTAGGATGGAATACCTGAACGAGAGATGGAGCCAGGGCCGTGACCTGGCCTGGGCATTCAGGGCTGTAGCCTAAGAGTTTTTCTTCATTCCTGAATAATTTACCTCAGTAAAAGAAGACTGTGGTGTATTTTATCTTCAGCTAACGAAGGCAAGACCAATCAGACAGGGTTTATGGGAAAATACATGGAAATACTCGACTTATTTCTGCCAAACGCTAGCTCATACAGTCAGTTAGTGTGAGGGGGGAAAATGGATAATACGCCGATTTTTTACCTCTTTTAACATCCTCTGATGCTGAGCAGGAAATCAAGGTGTGTAAATGTCTATATGAGGTCCAAGTTATGTGAATATGATATGAGCAGAGCGTAAAGAGAGATAATGTATTCTGCATGGCACTGTAGCAGCTAAACCCATACAGTGAGAGCTTAGCTGTGCCACTCCTTGGCTAGCGACACCAAACTAGCCTAGTCTCGTGTTAGAGAGGCTGTATCGGTCTGGTCGTCCTGCAAACAGTGATAACACCTGAGGCAAGTGTTACGATAAATCCAACTTTTTGTCCAATTTTCACATTTTTGAAGCAATTAGCCCTCACATGCAAGAACTAAAACTAATAGAAAAAGTCAAATCAGAAGTACATTTTGAAAAGTTTTTTGATGGAGAAGAATCTGCTCTGAGTCCCGGATGATTAACAGTCCGGCTAACGCCCCTGGCTGGAGCGTTCTGAATTGACAGGGAAATGATTGACAGGTGAATGAGAAATCCTTGACCGGACTGGTTGGATGATGAATGTTGTTTACTTTTCTCTCGTTTACAGATCCTGGAGCACCACACCCTTTCATTTGATGTATTTAATTTTTTTTTTCCCATTTTTTTTTTTTTTCAGATGAGAATAAATGATTTGTGTGAGAAATGTGAAGTGAAATTAATCCAACATGGAAAACTCACATGGAAATAAATTAATTATGTGGGGAATAAATCAGAGGTGAAAAAAAAATATATCTTGGGGGAAAATCACTTATGAAAATAGATTCATCTACTTAAAAAAAAAAAAATTAAAATAAAAACCTTAAAATTAATGAATCATGTCAGGAGATCAGGAGTTCAAATCCTGATGATGCCACATTTTGGCCATGCTCTCTGGGTGGGACGGGTGGCACACTCAGTGTCCCCTGTCAATCACAGTGACAATAGCCAATCAATGGATGTCTGTGAGTTCATGTATGTGGAAGAGGGCAGATAAAACTTTCCTCTGAGTGTGTTACACAGCCGCATGAAGCAGTATGGAAGATATGAGGACGGCTGGCTCAGTAGCTGTCGTATGATACCCGACAACACATAAAATAAATGAATCTTTTTTTTTTTTTTGAATCACATGTGAAAATGAAGACGTGGAGATGAATGAATCATATGAAGAAAAAAAACACACACAAGAGTGTGTTGAATCACATATGCGAATCCCGTGTTGAAAATGAAACCATGCTTTTATCAACTGAGTAGTCTTCATTTTCATTCAAGCAGATGCTTCTGTAATCATAAAGACTGCCCCATGTTTACCCCAGGGCTCCTATTCACACTGAATCACCACACTGAATCACACCTTTCAATACACTCACTAATGTCTGCTTTTACTCTTCTACACCTGTATTCTGTAACGATTACTAATCAGGTGTCACCCTGTCATGAGAGGACCGTTTCCCTTTTGAGTATTTCCAGTTTTGTTCCTCGTGTTGTCTCAGGGAGATGTTCCTCATTGCTGTCGCCTCTGTTCTTCCCGATTTCTGTAAAGCTGCTATGTGACTATTGTTAAATGTGCTACACAGATTAAAAAAAAAAAAAAAAAAAAAGAGGACTGAGTTGAACGAAGCAGGACAATTCTATAGAGAGCAGTCAGTACTGTGCGATGAGCAGAAACCTGACTGAAACGGCTCATAGGATGGATTTGAAGTAGAATATCTACAAGATCTCAGACAGGAATGATAACATTGAAATGGACTAGGTTAGTAATTACTTTATAATGACTTGTTCTGCAGGTTTAAGAGAAAATGGAACAGAACCTATGAAAGTGTTAATAATATGAGATATGAACGGACAGAAGTGAGAAGAAAAGTGGGGGTTTAAAAAAAAAAAAAAAAACTTTCACTCTGGCTTAAATCTAGCTTCCTATTAGTGACTGGCGAAGATGTTAATAGTCATTTTCAGATCTCTATAATGCCTTTCGCGCTTGCTGGGATGAGGGCTGTTCTACATAATTGTTTTAATGTGTGTTTAATGGATATCATTTCGCCAGTGTAATTTCACCAAGAGAATGAACTTGCTTAGTTTTTTTTTGTTTGTTTTGTTTGTTTTTTTTTTTACATTGTCCAGAGTACTTAGCAGTAGCAATCGATAGCATGTGTATATCATTATTTGACCAGCAAAGTGCTGAGAAATAAAAACAAGACAATCAAAATGACCTGCAGAACAACGCAACCAGACGACAGAATGTAAGGAAAACACGATGCCGTAATTCCAACAGCTGCTGTGTAATGTGAAAAGGTATGCATAAAACTGAAAAACAACGGTCAATATCAACAACTCCTTGTAGATCATTCTGGCACTACACACCCTCATATTGGGTGCGTATTGGTTGGATGTGGTGGACAAAATAGGTGTTTAAATTACTAGCCGATTTGTGTGTTGGGAAATAGAACCGACTAGGTTCATTAGAAAATATAACGGGATAACCGAGTCTTTGCAGTTGATAAGCGCAGCTTAGTTTGAGTTTCTCCTGAATCATATAATAAGACGTTCTTTTCAGCAATTGACCAGTGTTACAATGATGATGGTTTATTTCGTGAATTTCCTGGGTGAGTGAGTCGACAGTGTATAACTTGGGCGCTTTCACACTTATAAGTCCATTAGCTGAGTTCAAATCAGAGTAAAATGTATTCGTTTGGTTTGTTTCCACGTAAGTAAACGATGCTACAACTCGGCCATTCGGCTCGGTTTGTGCTTCTCGGCTAAGTTTAGCAGCTTTGCATCTACAAATAAATGTTGCTCGCATCCCAAAATACTTGTTATATTCGGTTTCACTTCCTGTCGGGTCAATTCTGAGTCAAATAGCTATCTTAATGAAATCAAACCACACTAGGGTTAATGATAATGAGTCTTTATTAATCACATATACATATGCACAGTGAAATTCTTTTCTTTGCATACGCCAGCATGTCAGGAAGTTGGGCTCATCCATGATACAGTGCCCCCTGGAGCAGAGAGGGTTAAGGGCCTTGCCCAAGGGCCCGACAGTGGCAGCTTGGCAGTGCTGGGGGTTTGAACCCCCAACCTGCCGATCAGTAACCCAGAGCCTTAACCATCAAGCCACAACGGCCCCTGGACTTGTTTTGTTCCACACCTGAGTGCATCTGTTGCGTTTCCACCTGAACAAACAAACAGCAACAAAAGTGAAGGGTTCGATTCAAATGGACTTCATTTCCAAAAACGCTCTGAGCCACTGTAGTCGTTACGTGACCCTAGTCTGTTCATTTTATTGTAGAACTATTTCAAATCCAAAGGATTTATCATAAAGATAATCACGTAAATAGGATAAACAGTTCAATACTTATCAGATAAACACTCTTTCCATGACTGGTGCGGTCGCTCTCTGCATGTTAGTCAGAAAATGGTGGTCTTATCTTGCATTCATCTTATGTCTTATTCTGTTTGCTGAAGGGCTTTAATTTGACAGAAACACTCAATATTTCCCCATTAGAGGAAAAATCCTAAGGGATAAGACCTTTGGCCTTCTATTAGATGAGCCATAGAGCTCAAGCTGTCGGATGACACGTATACAAACCGGACTAATGAACAATCCATCTCTGTATACACTTATTTAATCATTTAAAACCATTTGTGATTATAGTGTTGAGTATAAAAGCTTCTTGTACAAGTTTACTATCAGTCCGCAATCCATATCTGGCATCGCCTGCTATTATTTCTCTCACACATTAAGTGTTCATTAAGCGAAGTGAGACTAAATCTGGTCACATCACTAACCGGATTATTGAGCATCGATTCTCCGTCAATATCCACTATTGTGTGTCTGTGTGTGTCAGCGTGTGCGTCGATGTGTGTATTCTCTCTGTGGACTTACACATAGCACATAGTTTGTGTTCATCTAACAAGATGAAAATGAGATCAAGCTGTCTAGTCCAATCAAATCATGATAAACACTGAGTGTAGTATATATTTGAAAAGGAAAAGATTAAAAAAAAAAAAAAAAAAAAGATGGTATTGCTGTTTCAGGAATGTGCCACTAGAGAGCGATAGATATACATGAATAGTATCAGAGAACAAAATAGACCAGGCTTTTTCACCTTGTATATAGTCAGTTTGAGCTGATACTTATCACTTAAAAATCCATTAGTTAATACTGAGACTGATAAATCGAGCCAAATACAGTAGAGCCCAATACGGTACAATGTTATAGTTATAGTACGGGAGCGGTAGTGGGACATCACGAACCATCCCTGAACAAAGGGGCTACATGACCGTAATTAGCATTCAGAAATATACGAATATGGTCACCCTGTGTTATGGCATCCTGTTTTAGAGGTGCTCTGTCTGTTTAGAGTTGCAAAAAAAATCCACACACTTAATCCTGAACATCTTCATGACTACCATCTTTAAAGAGATGATTGTTCAGTGTACGCTTCTCCACACGTCTGAAATGCACGTCTGATGATCTTTCATTATAGCTTAATATTCTCCAGACCATCATCAAAGCTTTATCACATGTAGTAATGAATGTCTAACGGTTTAACATTGATTGTCCTAATGTACTGGACATTCAGTGGGGTTTTTTTTTAGAGGTTTTTACAATTGACTCACATTGCACGTTCTCCCCGTGCTTCAGGGGTTTCCTCCGGGTGCTCTGGTTTCCTCCCCCAGTCCAAAGACATGGGTCGTAGGCTGATTGGCATCTCTAAATTGTCCACAGTGCGTGAATGGGTGTGTGAGTGTGTGTGCGATTGTGCCCTGCGATGGATTGGCACCCCGTCCAGGGTGTCCGCTGCCTTGTGTCCCGAGTCCCCTGGGATAGGCTCCAGGCTCCCTGCGACCCTGTGTAGGATAAGCGGTACAGAAAATGGATGGATGGATGGACAATTGACTCACACTCACACTTTAGGTTGCAGTGAAATGATGATGATATGCAGAAAATTGCATTTGATATAAAGGAAATGTGCGTGATGTCACGTGGGAAGTTATTTGACTCAAACCAAAAATACTTTATAATTGTACCAATTGACCTCTAACCTGTTCACTTAGTACTGTGTGTGGCTTTATACTGTATCATGTATCATTCAAATGGAAATGCTGTATGCTCAAACAACATAGTGTTAATTAGGGGTCACCAATATGTTTTTTTTGGTCTCAGGTTGTCATTTAAAATTATCTTGCTATTTAAAAACAATTATCTAGCTGGAATTTAAACACCGGCCCTTTGAGGATGAAATTGGCAAACCTGGTGTTAATTGTTGTGATTTCAATACATCCATCCATTTTCCAAACCGCTTATCCTACACAGGGTCATTGGGGAGCTTGGAGCCTATCCCAGGGAACTCAGGGCACAAGGCAGCGGACACCCTGGACGGGGTGCCAACCCACTGCAGGGCACAAACGCAGACAATGTAATTTTTTTTTGGAGATGACATTCAGACTATAATGCATGTCTTTGAACTGAGGGAGGAAACCCCCGAGGCCTGGGGAGAACATGCATGCTCTATGCACGCAGGGCGAAGGCAGGATTCGAGCCCGCAAAAGGGGGGCAATGGGGGCCAGTGGTGGCTAACGGTTAAGGCTCTGGGTTACTGATCAGAAGGTCGGGGGTTCAAGCCCCAGCACTGCCAAGCTGCCACTGTTGGGCCCTTGAGCAAATCTCTTAACTCTCTCTGCTCCAGGGGGTGCTGTATCATGGCTGACCCTGCACTCTGATCCCAACTTCCTGTCATGCTGGGGTATGCGAAGAAAAGAATTTCACTGTGCTGTAATGTATACGTGATTAATAAAGACTCATTATCATTATCATTAGCCCCGAAGGTTGGAGGCATGCATGCTAACCGCTAAGCCACGACAGTCATGCCTAATTTGCATAGAACTGAGAAAACCTCTTTGTTATGTGGTTGCTTTGTCTGACATTGTTACTCCGTGTCGTACACAAACATAGAAATCGAATGGTCACTTGTTGCATGAGGAAGTGATGGAAGTGATCTTCAGTACAATGTTAACAGCAGAGGAAGTGCAGTAACTTTATGTAAACAGCAGAGGGCGATGGATCACCTTAAATAAAGTGAGTGATTCTTAGAAACTTCCTGATAATGTGCTTTAGTTGACAAGAGATTCAAAGCGTCACATAAATGAAGGAAAAGTCTTTCAATACTCAATGCAGCAGGTATTTACACCCAACAGGTGGGTGTTGTGGCTTTAGGCTTTGAGTTCATGGAAGTAATGGGAGGTTCCAGAGGCTTTGGGCCTTTGTTACGTGATTGTAATTACTAGCAAGTTAATTAATATAAATCACATTAATGTGTGTATAGTACATGTGTGCAGGTTAAACCTCTTATTACACTCGTGCATTTTAAATAGTAAAACATTTAACAATAAGGCTAAATGTGTTTGACTATGTCCCGAGTTTTCTTGTTCTTTAGTTTGCTCGTTATTTCCATTATCCATGTTTCCTAGTTTTCCCTAATGAATTAGCATCCCTAATGTTCACGTCTTCCTAGTTTCTTCCTCATATTTTTCTCATTCCCTAATTTACCTGATCCCTTGTTCCTTTGAATTCTCTTACATTACTTTTTAATCGTTTAATTTAACCACTTGCTCCTGTTGTACATTTGCTCTTGTTGTGTGTGTGTGTGTGTGTGTGTATATATACATACACAACATAATCCTTTGGATTTTCTCCACAGCATGAAAACACTAAGCATGCAGTTATTAATGCAATGGATTTTATTCTCACAGGGTTATGACTTAAAGTTGTGTCATGTTCTTGTGAGTATTAGTGGATCATTTAGGATCTGTGGGCAACTTATAGTTGCATTAGAGTGAACAATTTATAGGAGGGGTGTATTTCCTGATGTGTCTCGGACTAAAACATTTTCTTAAATGTCTTGCTTTTGAGCTGACTTCGAACAAATGGAATTTCCTGTCACTTGGTTTTGGATGCCTGTAAAAATGGGCCACGCCTTTTGTTTTTATTTATATATATATATATATATATATATATATATATATATATATATATATATATATATATATATACACATACATATACATATATATAATTTATTTATTTATATATGTATATATACAATATTCATATATATATATATATATATATATATATATATATATATATATATATATATATATATATATATATATATGAATATTTTATATATATAATTTTTTTTTGTTTTTTTGATTTAGTGCCTTGGATCATTGTGTTGCTTCCCTTGAGCCAGAATGGTAACATAGTTGGTGGTTGTTTCTTTCTTTATCAAGCGTTCCCTTATTCCCTTGTTCGCAGCGTTCATAATTAACAGGAGTTCCCTAGTTTACCTTTAAGTCACATGTGAATAATAATTTTAATTTTTCCACAATTAATTTATTTGTATTGGTGATTTTTCAATATTCCTTTATTATCACTTAAACGATTCATTTATTTTCACATTTGATTCACACACGATTCATCGACTTTTCATGATGAATTTGTTTTGTCATATGTTAATTCTCCACGTGTTCTCATGGTTTTCAGTGAATTCATTTGTTTTCTTTACAATTCTTCACAATTCTTCTGTTTCGCATTATTTATACATGATTTATTTATTTTCACATGATTTACACATAATTCGATTACTTCCGCATTATTATTTACACGATTCATTTCTTTTCATATTATTATAGACATATGATTCGTTTAATTCCGCGTTATTATTTACGCACGATTCATTTATTTTTGGCATTATCGTTTACACGATTCCTTTATTTTAACATTTGATTGACACATGATTCATTGATTTGTCATGATTAATCTATTGTCATATATGAATTCTTCACATTCGTTTTCATTGTTGTCAGTGAATTCATTTGTTTTCAAATCTAGGGCCTAGGGTTTCATTGTTCACGTGTGATATCACGTTACATGATATTCACGTGATTTCACTTTGAGTTCAATGTGCAATAACATTAAGAACATACATCTTCACATCTTTTTTTTTTCCCACATTTTCTATTACTCACAGAATCACATGTGGAAAACATGTGATCACATTTCCGTAAAGAATCTAACGTCCATAGTTTCGGATCTACTGCAGTACAGAATATTGTATTGATATGGTAATGAATGAGTGTCGGAGCGCTGATGGAATAAGTGCACTCTGTACTGTGTGTGTGTGTGTGTGTGTGTGTGTGTGTGTGTGTGTGAGTAAGTGTAATCAAATGGCTATCACTGCTCTCAATTTTGTGTTGTACAGCAGTGCATCAGTAGCGACAGGTAAACGGCTGCAGCGTGTATAGTGAGACGCATCTTTGGATGTAGTAAATGCTGAGGACACCTCCACTGAGACCACACACACACACACACACACATACACATACACTGCAGATAATGTAAAAGCAGTGCAGCGAGTGAGATAAATTCGCACCTCTCTCTCTCTCTCTCTCTCTCAAACACACACTGGGGAGGGAGGGAGGGAGAACATCGAAATCAGCAATATACACACATCAATAATTAAGCAGCATTTGGGTCTGCGTTTCGGCCAATGAGGATCCTCTGAACGCCGCAGATGGCGAGGATCATTTCTAATAAACATCGGCCATATCGCTTCAGTGATGGATGGAGCGCGAGCCTGAGCGCCACAGCCATTTCATTTCACACATCAGCCTTTTATTTTTTACACCCGAGGCCATAAAACAACAACACGAGCATGAGCTTTCTTCCTTAAACCCTCCTGTAGTGTGCACTATTTAGCAATGTTCAGTCCCATTGGCCCAGTCCATCTGTTTAGATTTTATTCCAACACAACTGTAACATGGAGTTTAAATCCACTGATCTATCTCCTCGTCATTTCAGCGCTGATCGAAAGAAACACTCCTGATGGAAACAGAGCCCCGGTGTGCCCTTCCGCGTGCTCCTGGGTCCTCCTGCTGGCAGGTGTGTGTGCACAGGTGAGAGTGGAAATCACATCCAGGGTGTAGAGACTTGTTGGTATACACTTATTTCCCCTTGTTTCGTTAAATGACCTGAACACCACTGTAAGATCATTGTTTTTCAAATGGTTAGCTAAGCAACTGTATTAGAACGCTCCGACAACATTGCGGTAACGTTACATTTGTAGTTGTAGGATTATAAACACACATGGCTCCAAAAGGTCATTTTATTCTATGCTCTCTGTTAGTACCGGGTCTCTGTTAGTACCCTTTAGCTAACATTTATCTCGGGTAAACAGATCATGAGTGGAGAGCATTAAACACTGATCTGAACAGCGTTAAATGCTTGGTGGACTAGGACGGTAACGGACACATTACACTTGTAGTGTTAACAGCAATGCATTACAGTGAATCCCCGAAAACATCCAAACCCCTCCTAATCAACTGATTTATTTGGGGTGGGGGTTCGGGGGGGGTTACGCAAAGTTGAGCTCATTTAAAAAATAAAACAAATAAATAAATAAACCTGTCCAGCCACACTAGCTATGATACACGGTAGTTATGTCCAGGTAGTGAAAAAATTGTAACATCGCATAAAACATTTGTAAATAAAGCACCGTTTTCATCGCATGTGTTCAAGACAACAAAATCGTCACTTCCAGGGAAACTGACGCAAATTATCGATACTTTTCTGATCCTATTATCCAATCACAAGATTTGCTGAGGCAAAGTCACGTGACTATTTTTGAAGTGCATCGGGAAATTTACTCGGTAAATGTGTTCCCATCGTAGTTGGAGATTTCTGGAGATTTTCTTCGCACCTGGCGTTTCCACCCAACGTTTTTTTAAGCAATATCCCAAAATTCGCATGAAAATTCGTGGATGTAAATGTAGCTACTGATGATACATGTAACAGGTTTGTTTGTTTTTTTTGTTTTTTTTGTTTTTTGTCTGCAGCTTGGCAGTTTTGCCTAAATTATATTCACAAAATATCTTTACACAACATTGTTGATTGATTTTGTGACGGTCGTTCCAGCTGTAATTCAAAACCCAGGTTTCTATAATAACGCACTTGTTCTTATACATAATTCTGTCTGTAGTAACAACTTGCACAGGGACTTGTAGGCAGGATTCTACACATACACAGATTCAAAAGCACGTAATATTTGATATAGTGAAGGTTTCTGGTAATAGATGCTTATTTAACATTCGTGGAAGGAGTCTCCAGTGTCAAGCTGTAAAAAAAAAAAAAAAAAACATTTTTCAACACTTTTTCCTTTTTTTTGGTAACATAACAAGCAATGTTCTGTGTATCGTGTATATATCTGCTGTAGTGTAAGTGATACTTGTTTCACAATTTTCCATAACGTAACTGTAAACATGGCATCTCATTCTTTAAGTAATAAAAAATAACTATAGGCATTGGCAAATTGCTGGGATATAAGAGGAATAAAAGAATTCTGGACATGCAGTTATTGGACAGTAATAAACTCCGAGGTCGTAACAGTAACACGGATTTGTGTGATGAATGAAAGTGTTCTTAAAGTATTTGTGCTGCTGGAGATGTACTAGGTTTTATGAAAAATGCAAAAGTTCAGAACCAAGTATAACGTGTCGTAATTTTTATTTATTTTTATTTATTTATTTATTTATTTATTTATTTTTTGGTGTGGTGGGGGGGGGGGGGTTGCCTCCCAAACCCGCTCCATGATCTTGATGTTACCACAGATCCCATGGGTTCTTTTTTAGTCGTTCGGGTCATGTTGGAGTGGTAGTGAGTCAAGACAAGTAGACTCGAGGAGCTTTCTCCCTTCACTAGAGCTGATGAAGCTTCACAGATGAGCGCGGAACCCTCTTCGAGATTATAACACACGTCCACTCTCCTTGACTGAGTACCGCTAGACATGTTGCCTTGCTGTAGTATGTGTACGTTCGCTCTAATCCTCTCCAGCTCGAGCACAATCACACTGATCCCCATCGTCTCACACTCATCCCTCTGAGATCTCTTCATCCTCTGACAGATGAGGGTTAATCAGTCTCTCTGGGACTCTCTCTCTCTCTCTCTCTCTCTCTCTCAATTCAGTTCAGTTCAATTCAAAGCAGCTGTATTATCATAGCCATACTGACATTCAACACTGCCAATGCATTTATATGTCTGTGTATCATCACTTTATCTATAAATCAATCAGATAAGAGCATTCACGATGAGAGTGGACTACAAATGCATACAGTGTGTTAACAAACTTCTTCATTTCCACTAAGCTGTGACATTCCCGTACACATTTTAATATATTATTATCGAATATGTTGTGAGGTAAGGAATAAAACATGGCAGGGAGTGCAGTTATTGGTAAATAATCTGCGTCACAGTCGATCAGCATGTCCAAAAGGGTTTTTATTCCTCTTCTACAACAATGACAAGCCAAAGATAGATAGATAGATAGATAGATAGATAGATAGATAATTTATTTGTCTTCAAAGAGGAAATTTGTTTCCACCGTGGGTGCGTAGAAAAACATAAACACAGCAACACCGTACATATTGACCATCAAAACAACCACAGACATAGAGGGGAGAAGGGGACAAAAAGAAAAACATCAGGATCAGACAACAAATGTCAGAGCATTAGACGGCATCACGAAGACTGGTTACCTATGTGTTTAACGCTCGTATATATCGTCATAGGAACAAAACTCCTGCCATAGCTGGCCTTTCTGCACATGGGTAGTCTATACCTGCGGCCAGAAGGAAGGGGGTTGGAATATTGATCAAGTGGGTGGTCTGGATCATTAAAAATTTGATGTGCCTTCCGGAGCGTATATGCAACGACACAGTCCGATAAATTAGGGGAAGGAATACTAGTCATTTTTCTCGCTAAATTAAGAGTTTGTTCTTATTGATAACTAGCATATGGAAGAAACAAAAGGCACCATACATAAGAACCGAATCGATAATACTTACACGACTAACTGCCAGTCTCTGTCGACAGCACTTGTAAATACCTTGAGTGTCCTGATTGAAGGTGAGATGTGTAACCAAGGCAATGCGCACATATCTGAAATGCTCCACTCTTTCAACCATCTCTCCGTTAATGATAATACTGGAAGGATAGGTCAGTGTTTTGGGTCCTTAGTCTTTGCAATATTAATGTAGAGAAAGTTAGCATCACACATTTAATAAGTTGCTGCATTCGACTCACCGTACCTCAGAAGTAGGAATTTCAGAACTACATCATTTTCAACCTGTTCGTCCAGCTAGAAAACTGCGTGAAAACATCGACACCTTCACGTCCATCTGTTGTTGTTTTTTTTAGCAGCAAGCTAGCCAGCTGACTGTGATGAGTGATGTCTATTTCCCTCCTCAAAACTGTTACTCGTATATACAGTATAACACATTTAAAGGTAAAGAAGTGCTCCTGTGTTTACAGTCGATGCTGTGAGCGTAAAGATTTTACACTTACAAGGCGCTGACACTGGCGACTCCTTCTATCCATCCGTCCGTCCATTTTGTGTACCGCTTTTCCTGCACAGGGAGCTCACAGGGGACCTCAAGGAATTTGGCGCCACCGACCGAGTGGACGGAGAGCCAGTCCATCACAGGGCACAATCACACACACATGCCCACACGATGGACAATTTAGAGATACCAGTCAGCCGACAGACATGCCTTTGGACCTGATGAGGAGTACCCGGAGGAAACCCCTGATGCACGGGGAGAACATGCAAACTCCACACACACAAGGCGGAGCTGGGATTCGAACCCCCAAGCCATGGAGGTGCGAGACAACAGAAAACCTTTCCTCTTCTCCTTAGACAAATCCTCACCGTATCAAAGATTTTTCTTCGTTAAATCGTATTTTTAAAAATCTGTTTATGCATGTACCGTATACAAGTCCCTGTGAATGAAGGAATGTTACTATAGAAATGAGAACAAGAACATTAATATAAACCTGTCTTGTAATTGATCCTGCAGTCAGAGCTGCTGTTATAGAAAAATAATCACCACCTTCTGACCAATAAACATCAGGAATCCAACAGAGCTGTGATATAAATCGCTATACTCGTGTTGTGCTTGATTAGTTTCACTCGGACGCTAACACTCATGTACAAGCGCAGCGGTGCTAATGTCACAACATTATTAATATCATTAGCTCTTAACGACTGTCCTCACTTCAAGTATAAACAAGATTACACCAGTTTACTTCAAATGCAAAGTATAATCTGAGTTTAAGCTAAAATGTTATATATATATACAGTTTATAAAACCATCACACTCAAGAAGAAGAAGAAGAGGAGGAAGAAGAAGAAGAGGGGGCAAATGGTGGATTATTGCTTGAGAGTTAAATAGTGTATTCTGACCTTCAGACAGCACACACTCTCTCACACACTCACACACACACACACACAAACACACACACACCCCAATTACTCCAGATTCTGTGGTCAACAGGTTTGATAGTATTGTCAGACTTGTGTGTGTGTGTGTGTGTGTGTGTGTGTGTGTGTGTGTGTGTGTGTGTGTGTGTGTGTGTGAGAGAGAGAGAGAGAGAGAGAGAGAGAGAGAGAGAGAGAGAGAGAAAAGCTCAAACTGTCAGACCGCTTGTCAAAATAGTGGACAGTAAAAACAAGAGCCAGCCGGTCTGACCCTCACCTGTGGAGAAGGTAGAGAACATCCCTCCAACTTTGCTCTTTCTTTCTCTCCGGTGTTTATTCTTCTTGCAGTGTGTGTGTGTGTGTGTGTGTGTGTGTGTGTGTGTGTGTGTGTGTGAGTGTGTTGATTGTCAGTCTGTCAGCTGTGTGCTTTTATTAATCACACTATTGACAGACACCTAGAGTGACAGGCTCTAATAAGAGAGGAAGCCATCTTTATGAGTGTCTTATAACCCTGCAGCCCACTTGTGTGTGTGTGTGTGTGTGTGTGTGTGTGTGTGTCTGTAAACTAGCCATTCCTCAGGCTCGTAATACCTGCTACACCTGAGACGGTGCTTTATTTGCCCCCGGTGCCACTAGGCCTTTGCCCCACACACACACACTCCCTATACACAAATACACATATTAACACACACACACACACACACACACACACACACACACACACAGACGCTACTCATCAATGTTTCATTGCTTCCCAGTGGAGCTGAGCTTCAAAAGGTGGAGCATGATTCTGATTGTTGCCTGTCCAACACACACACACACACACACACACACACATGATGCTGATGAGCATCTTTCATCTGTGCCAATGCATCATAGGTCAAAGGTCACATGGAGATAACAATGGAGACGTGCGCCATGGAATTTTGCAGACCCCACTACCTGTGCATTGTGTGTGTGTGTGTGTGTGTGTGCATGTGAAAGAGAGCGAGAGAGAGAGAGAGAGAGAGAAGCAGGAGCTCCCAGAGGAACCCAACAAATCAATTCATGCCCTCCCAGCTCCTGCTTAGGCATGATAACGAGGGACTGAGGGGGACGTAGGGAGCGGAGAGACTCGGCTGCTCTAGTGTTATTATAGAGGCGCAGTAGTTGTCGTGTTGGAGTGTGAGTGTGTATGACAGATGTGTTCATGTGTGTTGGCACACTAATGATGCAAGAGTTATACTGTATATCTATAGTGTATATCAGAGGCTTTATGTGGGAACAACAGCAGGCGTTTCAGTGTTTGACACACTTACATACACACTCCTTCAGTTCACAATCTCTTCCTCTGCTACTGCGTAGCTGTTACCTGTATACTGTTTGCCTGTCTGTATTTATATTTACACTTATTTATTTGGGGGGACACGGTGGCTTGGTGGTTAGCACATTTGCCTTGCACCTCCAGGATTGTGGGCTCAATTCCCGCCTCCCCCCTGGGTGGGTGGAGCTTGCATGTTCTCCCTGTCCTTCGGGGTTTCCTCCGGGTACTCCGGTTTCCTCCCCCGTCCAAAGACATGCATCGTAGGTTGATTGGCTGCGTGTGTGTATGATTGTGCCCTGAGATGGGCGCACCCAGTCCCCCGGGATAGGCTCCAGACTTCCCATGACCCTGTGTAGGATAAGCGGGACACAAGGTGGATGGATGGATTCATTCATTTGGCATCTTTTGAAATCCAGATCAAGATATCATCACAATGAGTCATGGTGATGTAACTTACAGCAGTTTATGGTCACTGAGCTGCTAGATGTCCAAGTGGCGCTTGAAAAACACTGAGGCCATTATGGACTATTTGTCAACATTTAAGGTCAAGTCAGGTCTTTTAGCGCAGGACAGTATCCATTCCAGTTGGGAAAGTGCTGCTCTAGTTAATCTCTGAAAAGATTGACTCACCAATCAGGTTCCACCATACTGAGAATGTGTCTGTTCTCCGAGCTAAGCATAAAAATAAAGTAAATGTCAGAAAGTTTGCTTTAGTCATCTAATGAACATAAAATTAGATTATACCAAGTGTACAGCCACTGCTCGGACTGATAAAAGATCAGGTATTTCATGTATTTTATTTAAGAGGAACTTGGATTAGGAGGGCATGGTGGTTTAGTGGTTACCATGTTTGCCTTGCACCTCTGGGGTTGGGGGTTCCTCCAATTCTCTGGTACTCCGATTTCCTCCCCCAGTCCAAAGACATGCGTCGTAGGCTGATTGGCATCCCTAAATTGTCCACGGTGTGTAAGTGTGTGTGTGTGATTGTGCCCTGCAATAGGCACCCAGTCCAGGGTGTCCCCTGCCTTGAGTGCCCTGGCATAGGCTCCAGGCTACCGGTGACCCTGTGTAGGATAAGCGATAAGTACAGAAAATGGAGAAACTTGGATTAGACCAAATGAGTATAGCTCTAAATGAGGCTAGAGCAGATACAGCTATATACTGTAAATTTATCTAATCTACTCTAGGCCATAGGTTCTACCCAGTGCTCTCAATATTTTAGGGTTCTCTCTGCCTCCAACAACTGATTCATCTAACCAGCCCCAATTAGTCTAGAATGCTGACGGTAAATGGTACATGGCGCACTTATATAGCGTTTTTATCCAAAGCGCATTACACTGTGGCTCATTCACCCATTCACACACACTCATGCACCAATGGTAGTGAAATTCCTAGCAGACATTGATGGTAGTCTTGTTGATGAAGTTGTGTTGGACTGAAGGATTTGCTGAGATGAAAGGAAGTTCTACAAAGTATTGAATTGGAGGTGAGTGTCATCAGCATAGAAGTAATAAGACAATCCATGATGGTGCACAATGGTTCCCAATGACATTTTGTACAGTGACAAGAGGAGAGGACCAAGCACTGATCCTTGAGGTACAAAAGTCATCAATTGATGTGACATCTTAGCCCCTTATATACCTTGAAGGATTTTCTCAAGAGATAGAACATACCAGTGCAGTTCTTGTTATGCCGAGATTGAAGTGGATTCTCAGGAGGATGTGATGATTCCTCATATCAACAGCTGCAGATTCCTGGCAGTATGAGTACTAAGAACTTATCAGGAACTCCACAAGATTCAATGGGAAGTTTAATGGAGTGACTGTGCTACAAGCCAGACTGGTCTGGAAGTCATTCTGTGAGAGAACAAGGGGTTGAAAATAGTACAATCAAGGTTTTTAGATAAAAATGGGAGACTCGCCTATAGCTCTGTACTTGTGATGTGTTGATTGTTGACTTTTTGAGCTGTAGAGTTATCCAAGCCTGTTACAATATGGTGATCAGTTTGCCTGAGATAAGTTATGTGTGGATGGTGTGGGTGAGTCCAGGGATGAGTGTAAGACAGATACAAGGGAATGGAGTCTAGCGGCAAAGCTCTGGGCCAGCTAGTGAGGAGTCAATGAGGTGGGAAAGTAAAAATAGTGTTTAGAAGGCAGCTGGATATTAATGTCTGACACTTGATCTTCAAAAAAGCTGGCAAAGTTTTCACTGCAGGTGGAGATGGATTTAATATGTTGAAAGTGGAATCTGGTTGTCCTGGTAAAAACTGTCTTTTGCAACTGTAATGTTAGAACATAAGGTGGACAAGACTGTCAATTGCTTGTCAGATTTCTGGGCTCCTTTAACCTGTATGACTTCTTCTCCAATGTTCTGATCTTGATATCATCCTCAGGTATCAGAACGCAATGGCTTTGGGGGTAAGATGGCTAATCTTAAAGACAGAGGACAGAGTTTATGAAGGCAAGTGGTTAATGTAGTGCAAAAAGTATCTGGGGTTGAAGTAAAATGACGAGGTTAGCTTCAGAAGCACTTTTCTTCCACAGCTGATGAAGGACTTTTATCTGAAACATCATGTTTCTGTGGAAATGTTGTGTGCTAATCTGAACTTATACTACATCACACTGCAGTTAATGCCTGTCTGTCTGTCTGTCTGTCTGTCTGCCTGTTTGTCTTTCTTTACTCTTCCTGTTTGTCTCTGTCTGTCTTTGCTTTTGCCTGCCTGCCTGTCTGTCTTTCTTCGTCCCTGCCTGTCTGTCTTTCCTTACTTTTTCCTCTCTGTCTGCCTACCTGCCTGCATGTCTTTCTTCCTGTTGGTCTGTCTGTCTGCTTTTCTTTACATTTGCCTGTCAGTCTGCCTACCTAGCTGTCTGTCTGCCTGCCTGCCTATCTTTCTTTACTTTTACCTGTCAGTCTGCCTACCTACCTGTCTGTCTGCCTTCCTGCCTATCCTTCTTTACTTTTACCTGTCAGTCTGCCTACCTACCTGTCTGTCTGCCTGCCTGCCTATCTTTCTTTACTTTTACCTGTCAGTCTGCCTACCTACCTATCTGTCTGCCTGCCTGTCTATCTTTCTTTACTTTTACCTGTCAGTCTGCCTACCTACCTGTCTGTCTGCCTGCCTGCCTATTTTTCTTTACTTTTACCTGTCTGTCTGCCTGCCTGCCTATATTTCTTTACTTTTGCCTGTCAGTCTGCCTACCTACCTGTCTGTCTGCCTGCCTGCCTATCTTTCTTTACTTTTACCTGTCTGTCTGCCTGCCTGCCTATGAGTCTTTACTTTTGCCTGTCTGTCTAATTACTTGCCTGTCTGTCTGTCCGTGCTTACTACCTGCCTGCTTGACTTTACTTCTGCCACGTTCTGCCTGTCTGTCTTAACTTTAGAGAAACATTTAGAGAAATATTTGGGTAGAAACACTGCCAGGTAAAATATGGAAGATAACTGAGCCTTTAGATAAGGGAACTGATATGCTAGAAAGCTAGTCATTGTGTATGATAGATAAGTGTATGTCTGTGCGTGTTTGCCATTTAGATGGACAATGGAGCTCCCTCATGAGTTTCTCTT
>NC_071265.1:4482500-4570000 GCF_023375685.1 Ictalurus furcatus | reverse complement strand
TCTCTCTCTCTCTCTCTTTCTCTCTCTCTCTCTCTCTCCGTCTCTCTGAATATCTAATGAGCAGGAGGTCTCTTGGGAAAATGTCGAGCAGAGAGAAGGACCTAGTGGCTTTCTGGGGGGATTGAGGGGGGATTAGGCCTCATTTTTTTTCCCCGCACACCCTCAATTTTATGTTTAATCAAATTTCTGTTTTATAAATGATGCCCCTCTGGTCTCTCTTGCTGACAAGAGCAGGTCATTCGGATCATCCAAAGCACTGAATTCAAAGTCAAATGAACTGTTGTGTCATCCTAGAATATAAAAAGTGTTGTTTTTTTTTTTTTAAGATATGTTTTTTCGCACTTTTTTTTGGTTTTTTTTTTTTTTTTTACATTTTATTGTTTCTTGGTAACATTCTGCATTTTTCTGTCTTAAAAACATCTAGAGAACGTGAAGGAATGACAGTTCATAGCTCTTAAAGGAACTACTTGTTTCATCCACAATGTGATGCAAACTAGCAACTCCATTTCCCAGAATGCAACGCAAACTACAAACATGGCCGACTACAACTCCCAAACAACACACAGCTTCTCCTGCAGACTAATCACACACACACACACACACACACACACACACACACATACACACACACACACACACACACACACACACACACACACACACACACCTGTTCACAATCACACCACACTATATAACTATATATAGTCACTATGTCTTTGCAAAGTAATACGCTCAGTTGCCATTGTCTCTGGTTATTCTGGTTATGATTCTGGTCTGGGAAATGGTCTGCACGTATAGCGCTTTTTTAACCATAGCGGTTCTACACTGTATCTCATTCACCCTTTCACACACACCAATGGTATAAGAGCTGCCATGCAAGGTGCTAACTTGCCATCGGGAGCAACTTAGAGTTCAGTGTCTCGCCCAAGGACACTTCGGCATGTGGAGTCACGTGGGCCGGGACTCGAACCACCAACCCTACGATTAGTGGACGACCCGCTCAACCACCTGATCCTTGATTTCTAGCCTGTTCACCTGATCTCCTGACCACTGCCTGTCTTTGTTTATCGATTTCTGCCTGAACCTTTGGATGTGTTCTCATTAAACTGCCATACCTGCAACTGCTTCCATCTCAGCCTCCATTACGTGCCACATGAAATGTTACATTAAATTTAACTACAGTACAAATCGATAAAACATTTGTACATTTGATTTGTCGTTCTTAAGAAATCACTGTATTTTAAGAGGAATGAAATACTTCTAATGACGCATGTCATAGAAAAACAATCTACTAATCTAACAAGTTGACGTATTTGTTTTGTTAATATAATTCGTTAGCTAGCATACAACAGCTAAGTCGACTAGCATGCGAATGTGTTTTTGAGATCATTAGCATTCACCTTGAAAACAACAGACTGCATGCTGGCATTAGATAATTATATAAAAGGATGTTCGCTAACTCACGTACGTGTTATATTACTACTCGCATATTGGCGTTCATTTATTTTTGTTTAACTCTGACCAGCTTGCAGCTTCTGCAGGGGTTTCTTGATGTGACTCTGAACGACTAGAAAAAGTTAGAATGTTAGTCAGCGTTTCAGTTTTGCAGTTTCACGATTCTCCACCTCGACATCTCCGAGGTGATCTGAAACGTCATGTGTTAAATGACGATATCGTGGTGAAGCTACAAAATTTTGCCTAGCTCCTGTGGTGGTGGTCTTGACAAGGAAACAAGGAGCCCGTATAACATTAAACTAAGAAGCAGCATCAAATGTTTGTTAAAATACCATTTATTCTACAGTACTTTGTAATAGTGTTTATGTAGGTACTTGAACGGGTGTGAACCCTTGCTGCACAACGAGGTCACACCAGATACTGAAAGCAAACGTTCACATACTTTTGCCACTCTCAGATATGTAACATCGGATCATTTTCCTCAATAAATAAATGATGTATAATATATAAAAGTATACTATTTTTGTCTCGTTTGTTCAATTGGCTTCTCTTTATCTACTTTTAGGACACGTGTGAAAATCTGATGATGTTTTAGATTATATTTATCCAGAAATATAGAAATTCTAAAGGGTTCACAAACTTTCAAGCACCACTGTAGCTTGTGCTTCTAACTTACCAGCAACTAAGGCTAGCTAGCAATTTATGATATCAGTAGTCTAGTCGTGTTCAGCAATAGAAACACGCCTGATAGTGGTTCCGGATCTTTCCTCAGTAAACCCAGTAACCTAGTGAGTGAATAAAAAAACATCATTTGCATATTTACAAATTATTTACATCAAAGGTTCTTCTCATCAACATACAGTACTGTGTAAGTCTTAGGCACATGTAAAGAAATGTTGTAAAGCAAAAATAATGTAATTAAACATTATCTATTATCTAGCGCAGTTTTATAACTAAATTGGCTGTTTCGTGTTTTTTTTGTTTTGTTTTGTTTTGTTTTGTTTTGTTTTTACCGACTCAATAATAAAGAAATCATCAAATAAACATCTAAGACAAAATTAGTATTAAAAAAAAAAGTCAGGATGCCTAAGACTTTAGCACAGTACTGTACTGAATGTCTATATTTCAGACAAAACAACATAAAACATTCTGAAACCTACAAAATCTACAGATTTATTTATTTATTTATTTATTTATTTATTTATTTGTATGAGCCGGCTACCTATAACTGCACTTTACCTCTAAATATTTCATATCAATTGCACTAATGTGTGAATCCGCCCGTATGAAATATTCGGAATTTCCCACAAGTCACATGTTTAACACGGAGTCGAAGCATCCGAATTTGCTGAAGATCATGGGAAGAAGAAAAAGTAAGTTCTCTCGTTCTTTCTTCGTTATTTTATTTTCAGTGATACTGTGGTATCGATTGATAAGCTCACGTCGAACGTGCAAACCCCTGTAGCCCAAATTATAGACCGGAAGTAAAATATGAATTAAAAAAACAATATTTTTAAGTAAATCATTGGAATGTCCTTAATGTCCTGATATCATCAGCATGGGTGCTAGTTTTTGCAGACTACTTTTTTGTATGTTTAAGAATTCCAACTTCTCCACCCTGTCACACGTTTAGGAGCAAAACGCGGCCTTTCGGCGACCTTTTATTCAGAAAGAACATTTTCTTAGATTCTTAGAAACAATCATTTTAAAAAAAAAAAAAAAAAAAAAAGTTGAATCTTTAGCTGTTAAAAGGCTTTTAAAAGGTTCAATGGCACCCCAGTCGTAGAAACACCCATCCATGCAGTGACATACAGTACAGATGATGACACAGTACTGTTCAGTAAGATCAGACACGATCTTAGACATCAAACGATGTCTATTAAGGAATCTGATCCAGTACGGAAGATAGATAGTGTGTTCTGATTGGCTGAGAGCAGTCCTAACTATAACGCACGCCACGGAAAGGAGCGTACCAGAGGATATTTAAATACATGGGTTCCACGCGAGGTTTTTTCACACGGCGTGTTTGATAATTGATGAAACATAAACAGTTCTTGGTAGGGCACTCAGACTTTTGGAACCTACAGTAAAGTCCCCTAGAGTTATGATGGCCATTAATAGGTTCAGCGTTTTGCCCGGAGCTCTGAGACACTATCCGCTTTCATTATTGGTGTCAGCTCAATTATAGCTCACACCCGAGTGTTTTTCGACCATCTAATAGCATCAATCGACAGGAGTGGCTGACGAGACACCACCCCACACACACACACACACACACACACGTTGGACAGCGGTATGCGTAATGGAGGCGGCATTTGGGGCAGCTGATGTAGCCGAGCCCATTTTCATCAAATATTAATGAAATGGAAGCATACACTCGGGCCGAGCGAACGAGAGAGAGAGAGAGAGAGAGAGAGAGAGAAGTGTGGAATGTGTTTGGAAGTGCTGTGTCTTGATGGCCGTAATTAGGATCTCTCTCCCCAATTAAAAATTCAGCAGCCCCAGTTTATTTGAGAGCATCAGTCTTGCTGCTGCATTTATTTCCTTTTTACAAAGTATTTTCTTTTTACGACGCTAATTGAACCAGGCTTTTTAGTCCCTCGTTCCCGCTCTCCCTCCCACCCACCCTCACTTTCTCTCCATTCCCATCTCTCGCTTTTTTTCCCCCACCATGGCCGTGACGGTCCGAGCCGCAGAGCGAGACGCTGTGCCGTGCCGTGCTGTTCTGCTCGTTTCGCACACACTTGGTTTCTCTTTCATCTTTTGTGTCTTTGCTTTCCTCTCTCGCTTTTGTGTTTGGAGGTTTTGAAGGAAAAAGTCGCCCGTGCGCTGTCTGAGCCTGGTGGTCTTGTAGCCTTGTTCTTCTGAAGATGCTGTGTACGTTGTTTCATGTTCCTTTCGGGGATTCAGCATCCTCACAGTGATGAGAAAACATGGAATTCTTTTTTTTATTATTATTTTATTTGACACAAATTGCTTCACAGGCCACGAGGGAAGTGGGAAAATAAGGCATAAGAAATTGGGCCATAAGTTCTTGAGCTGCTAGAACAGCTTTAGAGCGCTTTGAGATTCTACACGAGTCTCTGGAATGGTTCTGGAGTGGTTCTTCCAAAAGATCTTCTTCCTTAGGTGATCATTTGGGTTGACATCTGGTGAATGTGCAGGCCATAGCATATAAATTTACATCATTTTCATCCTGCACAAACCATTCAGTGAGTCCTTGTGCCCTGTAGAAGGGGGCGGAGTCATCCTGGAACAGACCACTCCCATTAGGATAAAGGAAGTTAGTCTGAAGAACTAAGGAGACACACGGACACAAACCAGGCCAGTAAAATGTCCCGTTCCCCGGGATAGGCTCCAGGCTCCAGTTTGGGGTTACCTTTTAATGCTTAACCATTTGTGATTAGTTTACGGCTATAAATACGATCATTTTTGGTGATAAAAAAGACAAAAACAAGTGGTGGTATTTTGTTTCATATTAGCACTTCACATTAGCACTTAGCGCAATGCACTCTGGACAAATGAGACGTGTTTTGCGCAGAAAAAAAAAATGCAAAGCTTTTTAACTTGCACCTTTAAGACATGTCGTCACTTCACCAATCAGAGCAGAGTTAATAAAATGAAAAATCTACTCAAGTCTTTCTTGATGAGCTTAGCATTACGCTAAATAATCGACGTAAATGTATGTGATTAGCCACAGCAGAGGATCTACTATGGATGGTTCACGCTTAATAAAACCTCGTCGCTGCTGTTTTTCATGCATTGATCGGTTCTACTCAAAAAAGTGCTCGGTCCGATCTGAAATACACAACTGGGTCTGTATCTGGGCCACAATCTGGCAGGTGATGACCCCTGATCTACAGTATAAGAGAGCCACAGCGGGGGGGGTTTCCTTTAATATGTCAATAAGTGGTCTCTAACTTTCTCTAATAACAATTGCTAATAACTAATAAAAAAAATTGGAATAAATGTGTCCTGTATGGACTCTGACGACGGACTGAGTGCTCTTTAACAGCTGCTTAGCCTGAAATCGTGCTTGCTAGGATTCATCCATGACTCCTGTTTATCCAGCACAACTATACTCACTGTCAGAGGTTTACGCATCATCCTCATTCGAGTCGACGGACCAGCTGACTGCATGCCGTGCCACCTCTTTTTTATGGAATCGTTCATCATCGGTATATCCGAGTCAGGATATTTTGCATTAAATCTTGTGTGTACATTATAAAATTAGGACGTCCTCCTGTTTTGGATCTTTTTTTTTCTTTCTTTTTTGATGAAACGCAAAGGCCGACACAGCCACTGGTCGATGATACGATGTCGAAGGGGTGAAAAGGTCAACCTGTAATGGTTGGACGCAAAATGTAAAAAAAAAAAAAAGTTTGTGTGTGAAATTTCAGTGAAAATGCGACTGGGCCTTTAAAGGTGCAGAGAGAGAGAGAGAGAGAGAGAGAGAGAGAGAGAGAGAGAGTCTGTCTCATCTTCTGTCTGTGTAGAATGTAAGAAGGACTGAAATGCAGTTATTAGCCTCTTCAAGTCCCCTCTGTGGCCAGAATCATATCTCTATATCCCTTGCTTACTTTGTCTCTCTCTCTCTCTCTCTCTCTCTCTCTCTCTCTCTCCCTCTCTCTCTCTCCCCCGAGTGTAACTGTATCTGTGTGTAACAGGAGATTCAGTCTCTGTTCTCCTTTGCTGTCACACTCCTCTTATCTCACACTGCACCATCTCACATCTCTGTGTGTGTGTGTGTGTGTGTGTGTGTGTGTGCATCTGTGCATCTGTGTCAGTGTATATGAGTGTATAAATACTTTTCTGTTTGTGTGCTTTCATTCATTCACATGAATGTGTGTGTGGCAGGAGTTAATCGTTTGACAACACTGGTAATCGCAATACAGAAATACACAATGATGCACGCACACACACACACACACACACACACACACACACTCAAATAGGTTCAGTTCTTTCAACTATGACTGCTTTCATATGCCTCTCTCGCTCTTTCTCACACACACACACACATACACAGACACACACAGAGAATAGAAGCATGTCAGACGGCACAGGTTCAGTGAGACAGAGGACGGGAGCACCTCTTTGATGTCATTCAGCCAACAACAACAAAAAAAAACAACACACACACACACACACACACACACACACACATATATATAAGGCAGATGGAGGTGTGTGTTGTTATGCACTGTAGTGTCTCTCTAACTCTCCATCTTTAAAAGCCTACCTTTAGCTCGGCTGCTATCAGAGCTAGCGTGTCGGCGTCATCTTCACCGTTGAGGTCGCTATCAAAGTGAACACTTTGTTTAATTTCATACTTTGTTTAAGAAAGTTAAAGTTGCTAACAACTCAGCTAGCTGTTCATTATTTAAATTTTTGCAAGTGTTTATATTTTCCTTGGTGTAATGCTAAGCAGCTAGCTATACATTCATTCATGGAGTTATTAATTATAGCTAGCTGCTTATGTTTAGTTAGATATCATGATGTAACGATAATTATTGTTTAATAGCAGTCTAACCCAAACTATCTGTGCTGTTATCCAACGGTTATTCATTTTTATTTGTTTCACGACTGAGTTAGTAGCTGTCATTTCAGTGGTGTGAGATTTGGGTTTGGGTGGTGTGAGGTTTGGGTTTGGGTGGTGTGAGGTTTGGGTGGTGTGGGGTTTGGGTTAGGGTGGTGTGAGGTTTGGGTTTGGGTGGTGCGAGGTTTGGGTTTGGGTGGTGCGAGATTTGGGTTTGGGTGGTGTGAGGTTTGGGTTTGGGTGGTGTGAGATTTGGGTTTGGGTGGTGTGAGGTTTGGGTGGTGTGGGGTTTGGGTTTGGGTGGTGCGAGGTTTGGGTTTGGGTGGTGTGAGGTTTGGGTGGTGTGGGGTTTGGGTTTGGGTGGTGCGAGGTTTGGGTTTGGGTGGTGTGAGGTTTGGGTTTGGGTGGTGTGAGGTTTGGGTTAGGGTGGTGTGAGGTTTGGGTTTGGGTGGTGCGAGGTTTGGGTTTGGGTGGTGTGAGATTTGGGTTTGGGTGGTGTGAGGTTTGGGTGATGTGGGGTTTGGGTTTGGGTGGTGCGAGGTTTGGGTTTGGGTGGTGTGAGATTTGGGTTTGGGTGGTGTGAGGTTTGGGTTTGGGTGGTGTGAGGTTTGGGTGGTGTGGGGTTTGGGTTAGGGTGGTGTGAGGTTTGGGTTTGGGTGGTGTGAGATTTGGGTTTGGGTGGTGTGAGGTTTGGGTTTGGGTGGTGTGAGGTTTGGGTTTGGGTGGTGTGAGATTTGGGTTTGGGTGGTGTGAGGTTTGGGTTTGGGTGGTGTGAGGTTTGGGTTTGGGTGGTGTGAGATTTGGGTTTGGGTGGTGTGAGGTTTGGGTTTGGGTGGTGTGAGGTTTGGGTTTGGGTGGTGTGAGGTTTGGGTTAGGGTGGTGTGAGGTTTGGGTTTGGGTGGTGCGAGGTTTGGGTTTGGGTGGTGTGAGGTTTGGGTTTGGGTGGTGTGAGGTTTGGGTTAGGGTGGTGTGAGGTTTGGGTTTGGGTGGTGCGAGGTTTGGGTTTGGGTGGTGCGAGATTTGGGTTTGGGTGGTGTGAGGTTTGGGTTTGGGTGGTGTGAGGTTTGGGTTAGGGTGGTGTGAGGTTTGGGTTTGGGTGGTGCGAGGTTTGGGTTTGGGTGGTGTGAGAGAGTGAGACAGGTTTAGATTAGAGATGCACCGATATTAAATTTCTCAGCCGATACCGATAACCGATACCGATAGTTCTGCCTTTTATGCCTTCTTTTAAATTAAAAATAATTCATTCCACAATTCTGAAGGAAATGCAAATAAAAACAAGAAGAGGCATTATCTTTACACGCAGCACGAAATCGAGGTGTTTTCCCGCCCTCTTTTGATTGACAGGATATAATCTGCTCTGATCATTGGATGTTTTTAAACTATCCGCTGATGGCGTGAAAAATTGCCTTTATCGGCCGATACATTGGTGGATCTCTAGTTTAGATGGCAAGACAGAGAGAGTGAGACTGGTTTGGTGATGTAAGAGAGTGTGACAGGTTTAGATGGTGAGACAGAGAGAGTGAGACTGGTTTGGTGATGTAAGAGAGTGTGACAGGTTTAGATGGTGAGACAGAGAGAGTGAGACTGGTTTGGTGATGTAAGAGAGTGTGACAGGTTTAGATGGTGAGACAGAGAGAGTGAGACTGGTTTGGTGATGTAAGAGAGTGTGACAGGTTTAGATGGTGAGACAGAGAGAGTGAGACTGGTTTGATAAGAGTGAGAGAGTGAGACAGGTTTCACTGGTAGTACAGAGAGAGTGAGATCGATTTAGATGGTAGTACAGAGAGAGTGAGATTAGTTTGATGGTGGGAGAGAGTGAGACAGGTTAGATGGCAGGAAAGAGAGAGTGAGACTGGTTTGGTGGTTTGAAAGAGTGACAGCACATGTCGATACCACACACACACAAACACACACACACACATTTTAACTTTATTGAAGTAAAGTTAATAACATAACATGAGTGTGTGACCATTCGAGACTAATTAAAGTCATCACACAGAAGTGTGTGTGTGTGTGTGTGTGTGTGTGTGTGTGTGTGTCCATCACTGCTGTCTTTATTGGTCAATTAACCAAACAGTCTCACTCAATATGGCCGCCTTACTACAGTATAAAAGTGTGATTTCTCTCTCTCTCTCTCTCTCTCTCTCCCTCTCTCTCTCTCTCTCCCCACAGTTCATCATCAGGTAATTAGTATTTTCATTAACTCCACTCACTGATGGCTCTGATCTTTTCATTTTCCCTCCATGAGTCCTCAGTATGGAGAGGCTTCCATAATTAATGTGATTAATGCTGTGAACAGGGGTCTGGGAGATATTTATCTTTCTCTGTCTGTCTGTCTGTCTGTCTGTCTGTCTGTCTCTCTCTCTCTCTCTCTCTCTCTCCCTAATGACTATTGTATATCTGACACACACAAAAACCAATCTATTGTATATTTAAAATTTCAGACGGCCATGATATTTTATATACAGTAATGATAATGCTTTGGGAAAAAAAAAACATTCTTCATCTCCACACTCATCAGGCATTATTTAAGGACAGCTAACACATATTTTGGTTCCGTTCTCTAAACAGGAAGTAGGAATAAATCTTAGATCGTTAAGGCTGCGGTTCACTCTGAAGTGATCATGACTATCATGTTCATCAGGAATAGATGGACTAAGTAACTCCACCACTGTCACCAGCTTCAGGTAGGAGCTGCTGTTCACTTTTTATGGCATTTTGGCAGACGGCCTTATCCAGAGCGACTTACATTTATCTCATTTATAAACTTTGGTTTAATCTAGATTTAAGATTAATCCTTATTGGTGCAACCCAATAAGCGCTAAAAAATCATGAAAGCTGCATTTGCTGGAGCGCAGCACTTTCAGCTGCTTATATTTATAAGTTAATCGCAGCAAATATAATGTTTCTTTCTTGGACTTGGACTATTATTAAACCTACCTGTTGTCACAGCCACTTATTGTCTCACTCTCTCTGTCTGCGATTTAAACCTGTCTCACTCTCTCTGTCTTACCATCTAAACCTGTCTCACTCTCTCACACTACCAAACCAGTCTCGCTCTCGCCGTACTACCATCGAAACCTGTCTCACTCTAACACTATCAAACCAGTCTCACTCTCGCCGTACTACCATCGAAACCTGTCTCACTCTAACACTATCAAACCAATCTCATTCTCTTTGTCTTCTCACTCTCTCACACCACCAAACCAGTCTCACGCTCTCTATCTCACCATCTAAACCTGTCTCACTCTCTCACACTACCAAACCAGTCTCTCTTGCCGTACTGCCATCGAAACCTGTCTCACTCTAACACTATCAAACCAATCTCATTCTCTTTGTCTTCTCACTCTCTCACACCACCAAACCAGTCTCACGCTCTCTGTCTCACCATCTAAACCTGTCTCACTCTCTCACACTATCAAACCAGTCTCTCTTGCCGTACTACCATCAAAACCTGTCTCACTCTCTCACACTATCAAACCAATCTCACTCTCTTTGTCTCACTCTCTCACACCACCAAACCAGTCTCACTCTCGCCGTAACTCAGGAGCAAAATGTCCACCGATCGATTGACTATTTTAGAATCATTTCGACTATTTCAGTACTTCCCTAAACATGGCTTCTGTGATGTCTGCATGTCCCCGTGTGAAGTTCCCTGAACAATCCCTCCAGGATTTCATGTTTCCTGCGACCACAGAAATTAGCGCAAAATCCAGCAAGGAGACGTCATCAAAACACTCATTCAGCCGAAGCCCTCTTCAATTCACATGCGTCGAACATGAGCACAGCTAAACGGTCTCATTTACCGACAAACATCGCCGTAAAACCCCGCGCAAAACAATTTCCTACAATGAAATTCCCACCTGACCCAAAGTCTAACTGGCAACAAAGCAATATGAGGACAGAAACATAGATCGAGCAGTACGTACGGTATAACGTGTAAGAAAAAGCGTAAAGGAGGTAGTAAAACACACGTGTATATTCTAATCGTCCTCCATGTTAAACACCGACAGTGCAGCACGGGTACCAATGAGCAAACATCAACCTTTCTCATAGTCACCATAGTCACAGACCCCTCTGTGAGCGTCTGCACTGATATGTAAAGATCATATTACCGCCGTCTTGCTGAATTCATCTGGCATCAAACACACCCATAGTTTTTTGAAAGGTTGAATCAATTCACTCTGAAACGGAGCCTGATGGAGTCCGATCAGCGTCGGTCCCGCTGCAGAATTCGATGCCGCGTAGAGATCAAGCAGAAACACACACCACAAACTACAAAGCCCTATCGAGCACGGCAGGAGGCCAAAGCTATGCACATAAACGATTTTTATCATTAATAACGCCCCATTGATTATTGTTATACTGCTTAAAGGTGAGTAGCAGTGGCTCAGAAAACAGCAGGGGACCAAGCACACAAGCTCGCACGGGTTTCTTCGCCGAGGTGCGATTTACATTTTGGAAAGTGCACCGGTTCCTCTGGGGGAAGTGTATCATTTTCAATCAATGCTGACCCTGGACTTTTGTTGTGCTGGAGAAAGCAAAAAAAAAAAAAAAACGATCCAAGTGCACCACTTTCATGGTTAAACCCGGAGAAAGCTAGGTGCGTTTTTAAAAGCACAGCTCAGAGGCAGTCAGATCATTTAAAGACTGCTCGGAACGTTCAAGCTTACAGTACAGTCTGAAAAATATTACAGTAGCGACACGACCCATGCGTCGGCTCCTATATCCTGCTACTGGAATACACAGGAAAACACAAGCTTGCATATTTGCAGTCTCTCTCTCTCACACACACACACACACTTGCAGCTTCCCTGCAGCTATTGCTACTCTTAGGCAGCTAAATTCTGTAGCTTTTGGAATAAAACGTCTTTGTCAGCAAAGTAAGCAGACAGAGCGCCGCTCATTTACAGCCGAGCGGAGCGAAAGTCGTCCAGCAGGAGCCTCGGCGGAATGAGAGGAAGGAAGGAAGGATGGATAGATGCACTCGTTTATTTCAGGGGGGAAAAACAGCACCCAAAAACATCATGTTATCCCAGAGCTGCTGATAAACTGTATCAAATGAAAACACCATGAACACGCAGAAACAAAGGACTGTAAGGGTTTGAGTTGCTTCCTAGTGGGTTTACAGGATTGCTGAAACAAAAGGAAAAGACGCTGACTGGGGATAAGTGTGTGTCTGATATTATTAGCCTTATATTTCCAGTTGACACATCTTTTAAGCTTTCAAAGCATGCATAGTGCACAGTGTTCACTGTGTGTGAGTGTGTGTGTGTGTGTGTGTGTGTGTGTGTGTGTGTTTGCCCCATTTCATGACAGCCAAGCTTTTCAAAAACAGCAAGCGAACAAAAATAAGAAGCAAAACAAAAGACGGCTCCATATTCGCTGCTCGAGTCATGAAGAATGGTGTAGTTCTTGCTTTACGTGTCAGCCAGCTGAAACTTTTAAACTATGGCATTTACAGCCTGCGCTGAACAAATATCCACTGTTCCACTGTCTTCTTGCAGGTTCTAGCAAATGGATTTAGGTAATGAACTGAAGTTTGGGAGAAAGAAAGACCCTGGGTGGGTTGCACCAATAAGGATTAAGCTTAAATCTAGATTAAATCAAGGTTTAGTTTAATAATTCTGTTGCACCAAACTTTAAACCTTGTTTAAAATAAGCAGTCTTTTAAACATTTAAGCCATCACGTTAATCCTGGATTTAATTTCACAATAAACCTGGATTAACTATAATCTTGTTGCGCCATCGCTTCAAACGCAGATTTTTTGATTTTTGATTTCAATTTTTTTCATTGTCTCCGCCTGTATCGTTTATGCGAATGGGCGGTTAATAACGGCAATTGGTTTCTTTCTTTCATTCAAAGTTTAAAGTTCACGATCCCTTTGTAGTCACTCCAGTGGAAGTGAAAGAGTTACATCGTTGCTGTTTATCCGCGATGCACTGCCGCAATGTCGTCAATGGTGAATCCATCATGAGGGAGAAAATGAATCGTAGACGGAGGTTTTATTTGTTAATCTGTGTTTAAAATTAAGTGGTGCAACACAATTCGATTTATAATAAAGCCCAGATCAACAAATCCTAGGTTAGCTCTAAACTGTGCTTAATTTAATCCTTATTGGTGCAACCCACCCAAGGGCGTAACCATGGTGTGGACACTGGGGGGGGGGGGGGGGGTCCAACGAACTCGGCGGGAGGATATGCAAGTGAATGTAACGTTAATGGTTAAAAACTGGAACTGACGTTAGCCTAGCCTACTTCGTGGATGTGCAAATATCAAAAGTTAATTGACGTTCTTAAGAACAAACCAAGCCATGGTATGATGCCTTCTATACTAAGCTAAGGTTACCTACTATTTAGGTATCTAGTTACTTCCTGTCGGAATAAAAGCTCGTATGTTCTGATGCACTTTTCTACGCTTGGCTGCTGTCTCTATTTCTCACAGACTGAGCGGCTAAAATATATCAACGAACTTGCGTTGAGTATGGGCGCAACCAAGTGTACAATTGGAGGGGGGGCACACACCTATTTTACTTAACAAACAGAAATATATTAAAAAGGAATAGATATAAATAAATAGAATAGATGAGGAAAAGACAGATCCATTGGCAGGGTTCATTAAAGGGGGACATATAGAAAATATTTTCTACTGTATATTGGGGGGACAGATTGGTATTTCCTCAACATTGGGGGGACTACGACCCCCCCCAAAGAATGCATGATTACGCCCATGAACCCACCCCATGTCTGAAGCTCCACCGCCGGCTTCCTGGTTATTTATTCCCGTTTCTCTCTTTCCACTTGTGAGCTCTCACATCCATTAACTCCAAAGTGATGCCCTTTTTTACACTCCGCAATCACTCCTGGCATTTAATTAAGGGTGTGGTCTGAAAACCAGATGGATGCGTAGATGGTTAGACAGATGGAGAGAAAGACTGATGGGAGAGACATGACATTGAAAGATGTCCCATCGAAAGAGAGAGACATGGAAATACAGATGAAGGAAAAAGTCATGTGAGCAGGTGGTTTTTACTTTCATGCAAGCGAGCAATTTGATTCAGTATGAAGTTCATGGGAGAAACAAACAGCACAGCCATTAACATGAGAGTTAAGTATTATGTATAAGTATAACATCCTGTATAATGCATTTACATGGTTCATTCATTCATCTTTGGTAACTGCCTGATAAGGGTCAATGAAATGGTGAGGTAAATTAGAAACTGTACAGAATTTAGCAGAGTTTTTTTTTTTTTTTTTTGCCATAAATGCTTGGTTTTACTGCAGCTTTTTTCAAAAATTGTGGAGTTTTTTTGTGCTTGTTCTGCGGAACTCGAATTGGCGAAATTGTTTTGCACTTGTCTTTCTCAGTGATGTTTGTTGGTAAACGAGACCTTTTAGCTGTACTCATGTTTGACGCACGTGACTCGAAGACAGCTTTGGCTAAATGCGCGTCGTGATGACATCACATGACGCGTCTTGGCCCAAATCTGCGGAAAATCTGAGGTAATTTAGAAAAATCACAAGCTCCTCCTGATATTGTGTATTATTATTATTATTATTATTATTATTATGATTGCGGAGGAATATTAATTTCTGTTATCACAAAATCGCGAAATCCTGGATGGACTGATTACACTACTATTATGTTTACATTTTGGGAAATGGAGCCAACTAAATTCCTTTGAGAAAAAAAAAAAAATCATGGGTACAAACAAAAAATAACATTACAACTAACAAACTTAAACTTTGTTGTTGTTGAGACCAATCATGAACCCGAGTGATGTAGCTGAGGAACTGTCACAGCTAGACAGACAGATGCAAATGCAGATAGTGGCATTGTTTTACACCCCTACTTTGGATAGTTCACTAATGAGGTTTTACCGAGAAATTTGTAAACAGCCAAGTTAGCAGTGTGTGTTTAACCTGCTGCATAAGCCTGTCATCCTAACAGTAAAGCTTTTCAAAAACAGGCAAAATGAGACGGAAAACAAAAGACGCGGAAAAGACGGAAAGAGCAAACGACGGCTCAAATTCGCTGCTTGATTCATAAAGAACAAAGTGGAACGGAGGCAACGCCAGGAAATAAAGTGAAACTGTAATGAGACTGAAGATGAGAGCAAAGTGGAGAACAAGGAGTGGGGGAGAGGAGACGAGAGAAAGCGAATGTTCAAGTGATTTGTCTCTTCGCAGTCAAGCGAACAGCAGGCCCAGTTCTCTCATAAAGATAATGCAGGATGGCACATTAAAGAGGGCAGAATTAGCTGGACTGGCCAGAACACTAGCTCCCTCGCACACTCCTCTCAACACACACTCGGCTCGCTGCATAAATTATGGATGATAATTATCGCAGGGTGGGTTACTGCCTGCGATAACAATATATCCTTAAGCAGAGGAAGAGAAGAGAAAGCTCAGGCTTTTCGCTAAAATGTCACCGGAGTGTTTTTACCTCAGCCCGAGAGAAGGCTTGTTGAAAATTATACAGCTCTCGCATCGTATTACAGAAGAGATGGAAATGGAAAGGCTCTTCTAATGAGAGGGGAGTAGGTGACATACATAAGGCGTAGCTGAGTGGTTTTCAGTGCTCGTCTATGTTGTGTGTATGTACCGTTTAAGTGCCAGAGGAGTTTCATGTAAGATCAAGTCTTTACAGCGTGGACCAGCTGAGAAGAGGGATTTTTGCCCACTGATTAACTGACAGACTGACATCGATACAGTTCACCCAAGAATTCTGGAGCAGCGATCAAGAAGACTCCGACAAGAAGACTTACAAAGAACCATATTGTTTTTTTTTTTTTTCCATCCTTATTCCGACAAATATCTCATCGTAAAGCATGTAATTAGTCCCATGTCCAGTGCTAAATTGGATTGTTCACCAGTCGGACACTTGAGATTTGAACTCACAATCTCCATACAAATCGATGAACACTTCTCTCAATATTGTGCAATTCTGGAGCTCCTCGTTCATGTATACACTCACTTCTGCACACCTCTCTCTGATGTTTTGAAGCAAGATATAGACCCGGCAATTACAGCCAGTGTTATTGCAGAGTTTATTTAAACCCTTGTATACACTGGAAAAAAAAGTTCATCGAATTTACTTGATTGAAATGTGTATATCGGCTCGACGTGATCGAAATGAGTTACGTTTACACGTACCGTTTGTTTTAGTGCATATCACCATGAAAATAGCCAGAGTAGCTGGCATGGCGTTAAATCACAAACAAATTAATAAGTGTTAGTACATCCAGCATTATCTGATCACATATGTCCAAAGCCATGAATAATATCCTACTCAGTACTCTTACTGGTGCAAGAATCAGCTGTTACTACTGTTACCATGTAGTAACCATGTTACCACTGCACTATTCTAGCACACACTTTGGTCAGGTCAATTTACTATAATTTACAGTACTATAGTTCTTTATTCCTGTCAGCAGCAACATCCTTACAAGATTTTAGAATGTAAAACGGTTCACGTTAATACTATGTGAATCGATCGCACTCGCTCTACATAATTCAATCTAGTAATTAGAAATTTGTTTAAATTAAGTTCAGTACAAGCATTGAAATCACATGTTGATGAGAAACTTAATATTTTTTATGAAAACTCTACGTAATATGTTCTCTTAAGTCTGACTGAGCACATATTCCTTTTTTTTTTTTTTTGCAGCGTACCCTTGTATATTTACTGATTGGCTATAGGAAATGTCAGTCTTATGGTTCCTGGTCTGGTTTATTGACCAAAAGTACAAAACTCAATAACAAAAGCTGTAAATGTGGCTTGCAAGACTATGGTTGGCTGGGTCTGGGTTGGAAAAAGGTTGGACTGTTTTACATTGAGCCTTTGATGGAGATGATGGGGGCTGGTTCGGCCTGTGTTGGGTTGGATTCAGTCGGTTTGGATTTGGTTTGGATTGAGTTGGTTTGGACAATGTTGATGCCGAAGCCTGAACTGCTCAGTTTTATCCTGTCTCAATTCTGCATCACTCTGGATAAAAGTATCTGCTAAATGAGCAAATGTAGTCAGTTTGGAGTGAGTGGGTTTGGCCTGTGTCGGTTTGGATTGAGAGGGTTTGGCCTGTGTCAGTTTGGATTGAGAGGGTTTGGCCTGTGTTGGTTTGGATTGAGTGGGTTTGGCCTGTGTCGGTTTGGATTGAGAGGGTTTGGCCTGTGTCGGTTTGGATTGAGAGGGTTTGGCCTGTGTCAGTTTGGATTGAGAGGGTTTGGCCTGTGTTGGTTTGGATTGAGTGGGTTTGGCCTGTGTCTGTTTGGATTGAGAGGGTTTGGCCTGTGTCGGTTTGGATTGAGTGGGTTTGGCCTGTGTCGGTTTGGATTGAGAGGGTTTGGCCTGTGTCGGTTTGGATTGAGAGGGTTTGGCCTGTGTCGGTTTGGATTGAGAGGGTTTGGCCTTGTCGGTTTGGATTAAGTGGGTTCGGCCTGTGTCGGGTTTGGATTGAGAGGGTTTGGCCTGTGTCGGTTTGGATTGAGAGGGTTTGGCCTGTGTCGGTTTGGATTGAGTGGGTTTGGCCTGTGTCGGTTTGGATTGAGAGGGTTTGGCCTGTGTCGGTTTGGATTGAGTGGGTTTGGCCTGTGTCGGTTTGGATTGAGAGGGTTTGGCCTGTGTCGGTTTGGATTGAGTGAGTGGGTTTGGCCTGTGTCGGTTTGGATTGAGTGGGTTTGGCCTGTGTTAGTTTTGATTGAGAGGGTTTGGCCTGTGTCGGTTCGGATTGAGAGGGTTTGGCCTGTGTTTCTTTGAATTGAGTGGGTTTGGCCTGTGTTGGTGTGGCTTGAGAGGGTTTGGCCTGTGTGGGTTGGGCTGAGAGGGTTTGGCCTGTGTTAGTTTGGCCTGTGTTGGTTTGCACAGAGATGGGTTGGATTGAGAGATGTTGGATTGAGAATGTTTGGCCTGTGTAGGTTTGGATTGAGTGGGTTTGGTCTGTGTTGGTTTGGATTGAGTGGGTTTGGCCTCTGTCGGTTTGGATTGAGTTGGTTTCGCCTGTGTTAGATTGGATTGAGTGGGCTTGGCCTATGTCAGTTTGGATTGAGTGGGCTTGGCCTGTGTTAGTTTAGATTGAGTGGGTTTGGCCTATGTCGGTTTGGATTGAGTGGGTTTGGCCTGTGTTGGTTTGGATTGAGTGGGTTTGGCCTCTGTTGGTTTGGATTGAGTGGGTTTGGCCTGTGTCGGGTTTGGATTGAGTGGGTTTGGCCTGTGTTGGTTTGGATTGAGAGGGTTTGGCCTGTGTTGGTTTGGATTGAGTGGGTTTGGCCTGTGTGGGTTTGGATTGAGTGGGTTTGGCCTATGACAATTTGGATTGAGATGGTTTGGCCTGTTTTGGTTTGGATTAAGTGAGTTGGGCCTGTGTCACTTTCGAGTGAGAGGGTTTGGCCTCTGTTGGTTTGGATTGAGTGGGTTTGGCCTGTGTTGGTTTGGATTGAGAGGGTTTGGCCTGTGTCGGGTTTGGATTGAGAGGTTTTGGCCTGTGTTAGTTTGGATTGAGTGAGTCTGGCCTGTGTCAGGTTGGATTGAGTGGGTTTGGCCTGTGTTGGTTTGGACTGAGAGAGTTTGGAATGAGTAAATTTGAGCAGATTTGGTTTGAGCTAGATTAGGCACCTTTAGCTTGGTTGTTGTGGATCTGATGGATAGCTTCCATGTCAATCATCTCTGTTCTCCTGTCACAGTCACAGTCAGACCCACCTACTGATCCAAAGCTTCATCTACACACAGCTCACACTCATACATGCAGTTTCTCTCAACCTACTCACAGACATAGAATATATTTCAGTGTGCATGCACACAAACATAGAAACAGAACAGCATGCACAACAGTGAGAGTTCTGTTTGACTTTTTGCCAGGAGATTTTGCCAGGAGGATAAAACAAAAATCTTTTTTATAGGTTCACAGCCTTCTCCAGCTCAACCAGCAGTAATGTGTGTGTGTGTGTGTGTGTGTGTGTGTGTGTGTGTGCGTGTGTGTGTGTGTGTTTGAGAGAGAGAGAGAGAGAGAGAGAGAGAGAGCTCAATGAGAGCGTCCAACCTGTCAGAATGGAAGGCCTAAAGGATTGACAAGTGCTTGTTATGTTGCCTCTTCTTTCACAGACCCTGGTTTTCTGCTCGATGGAGCTGATTTCCACTGTGTTATGGGGCTCTGAGAGCATCCCAGTCACACTGGATTTCTTTTCTCCTGCCCAAATCAATCCATGGTTTAAACAAGCAAACAAAAACAAAACATTACAGTCTTTCAGTCCCTGTTGTTTCACTATCCCTGATGATGTGTCCGAGTCTGAGCTCATTGTGGAATCAGGGAATCGATTGTGGAATTAGTTCTTGGGAGCAGAAAAATAAAGCAGGCAGCAAATCTAGTCCTTCATAACTATTTCTGTATTTTTTCTATTTATCTATTATTTATCCATATGAGGAGATTTTGTGCAGTGTACCTGTTCAAAACATTCCCATGCGGCAACAGAGAGAACAAGTATACACAGGAAACGATAGGTGTCAATACTCGACAATGCTTTTGTTTGTGTATGTTTGCTTGATTCTATCTCGTGCGATTTGTCTGTTTAGGTTAAATTATCATATCACATCACTTGATATCAAGATACCAATATGTTTTTATGAGGCGTGGCACGTGTCATGATGTTTATACTGCAAAAAAAAAAAAAAAAAAATGACATCTTAGCAAGTGAAAATATCTTGCGTAAAGGTGAATGTCCATGATTATTTATTATATTATGAAACAAACTCATTTTTAATGATCTTAATGCTTCATGTTTACATGTACATGCTGAAAAGGATTCTTAAGCCTATTTTTAGTTATTTTTGCTAATTCTAAGATTGAAATTGTCTTGTTCAGACAGTTGGCAGATAATTTTGGCTAATTTCAAGCATTTATTAATAGCATAATGGTATAATAATAATAATAATAATAATAATAATAATAATCTACCAATAGAACAATAAAAAAGAAATTATATTCAAAGCTTGAAATAAAAAAAGTCTACAAACAGACTAAATAATCTTATAATTGTTTTATAAATTCGACTACGTTCAAGATATTTTCATTCGATATCATTTTTGCATCTTAGATACAAGAGCCCGAGCGTTTAAAATAAATAAATAAATTAATTATTTTCAATTTTTTTTTTTTTTTTTTTTTTTTTAATATCTAATATGTAAGGAATAAAGCATTGGGGGTGGAGTTATATTAAAATAATCAGCAGTGAAGCGGTGGGGTGTGGCTCAACATGAAGGGAGCTACGGTTATGATTGTCCTAGAACAGCACTTCCTGATGTGTTTTATTCCTCATATACCACAGCAATTTGCCAAGTGTTCATTTTTTAAAAATTTATTAATGGACAAAATGTTGTAGCCTACTTTTTAAATAAACATCACCACTTCAGTGATTACAACGATTACAGGTTGGGCCGAGATTACTCCTAATCCGATTTGTAATTGGCAAGATTGTCAGATAACAGATCCTTTGGAGTGGTTTAAAACATGTATAGTTTGTGTGTGTGTGTGTGTGTGCGCGCGCGTGTGTGTGAGTTGAGTGTGTGAGGAGTGTAAAGGACTTCTCCTATCGAGAACAAAGTGTGTGTGATGAACAGAAACCCCCTTAAGTCCTCCTCTGCTCTACTTAATCCCTCTATTAGAGACTCTTTCATCACACACACTTCAGGAGTGTCAGGCTGACAGAGGCCTTCTTAAACCACTGCACCACACACACACACACACACACACACCTATTCTCTCTCAGTCACTCAGCCTCCTTTGCAATCTCTCTCCTCACACACACACACACACACACACACACATTCTAATGTCTCGTTCTGTCCTTCATTCTCTATCCATTTGTTTCCTTCGTTACTATCACACACTCCCATTCTCTCCCCATTCTCTCTTCCCTCTATCTCTCTCACACACATACACTCCATCTTTTCTTTTTTTCCTCCTAGTTCTCATTCCATGTCTCTCTCTCTCTCTCTCTCTCTCTCTCTCACACACACACACACACACACACACACACTGAGATGGCTGTCTCCTTTGCTCTGCTGCAGCAGTGTGTGATGCGTCTGTGCGCTGTAGTGCACATGCTTGAGTTCAGTGTGAGTGTCAGTGCTGTGCTCCACCAGTTCGTAGAGAGAGATAGAGAGATATAGAACCAAATGAAAATCCCAAAGTGTGTCAGTGTAGAAGCAGCTCCCATAAAACACACATCACACATCATGTCATAAGTGGATAAATATGTTGTTGGGTTTTTTTTTTTTACATGTTTTGAATTGACACATGGCTCATCTTTACATGTTATAGTTCACACATTTACTCGTGACGTGCATTTGGTTTATTTACAGGTGATTTTTTTTTTTTTGCACACGATTCATTTATTTTCACAGATTCGTTTTGCACATGAAGGCCACGTGGTTTCATTTCTCAGATGTGATTTTTTCTGATGAAAAAGCAAGGAAGGGAGGAAGGAAGGAAAAATAGATAGAAAAATACATAGAACTTTACATAGAAAGAAAGAAAGAAAGAAAGAAAGAAAGAACGAAAATATATATTTTTTTAAATAAAAGCAAAAGAATGAAAGAAAGGAATAGAAAAAGATAAGAAAAGCAATAGACAGATAAAGATCGCAAAACCTAAATAACTAAAACCCGATGAAAGGAAGAATGAAAGAAAGAACACATCCATAAAAAGCTTCTTTAGAAAGCCAAAAAGATTTCTTCTGTGGCATGTAAAAAGTGTGTGAGTTTAATTAGGATTCTGTAATAAACTGAGATGAGAATTTTGACAGCTACAAGATGAGGTGGCCTTCTGTACACAGGTAACAATTCCTGAATCCGTAAAAATTTCTGAATCTGTAACATTTCCTGAATCTGTATCACTTCCTGAAGCTTCAACACTTCCTCAATCTGTAACACTTCCTGAATCCGTATCATTTCCTGAATGTGTAAAACTTCCTGAAGCTGTATCACTTCCTGAAGCTGTATCACTTCCTGAATCTGTAACATTTCCTGAATCTGTATCACTTCCTGAAGCTTCAACACTTCCTGAATCCGTAACATTTCCTGAATCTGTAACACTTCCTGAATCTGTAACCCTTCTCAAATCTGTAACACTTCCTGAATTCGTAACATTTCCTGAATGTGTAAAACTTCCTGAAGCTGTATCACTTCCTGAAGCTGTATCACTTCCTGAATCTGTAACACTTCCTGAATCCGTAACATTTCCTGAATCTGTAAAACTTCCTGAAGCCGTATCACTTCCTGAATATCTAACACTTCTCAAATTTGTAACACTTCCTGAATCCGTAACATTTCCTGAATCTGTAAAACTTCCTGAATCTGTAAAACTTCCTGAAGCTGTATCACTTCCTGAATCTGTAACACTTCCTGAATCCGTAACATTTCCTAAATCTGTAAAACTTCCTGAAGCCGTATCACTTCCTAAATCTCTAACACTTCCTGAATTTGTAACATTTCCTGAAGCTGTAACACTTCCTGAATCAGTGACATTTCCTGAATTTGTAACACTTCCTAAAGCTGTAACACTTCCTGAATCAGTGCAACTTTTTTGTTATGAGAATTTTGACTGCTACAAGATGAGGTACCTTTTTGTACACAGCTAACAATTCCCGAATCTGTAACTTTTCCTGAATCTGTAACCTTTCCTGATGCTACTTCCTGAAGCTGGGTTCACAGGACAAGTACTGACTGGAAAAGTTTTGAGTTTTTTCACTCATACCTAGCCAAAAAATATGACTCTGTGATATGAAGCTGATATGAAGCTGTGAGAGAGACAGCCATGTCCACCATGGTCCTCCACAACCCTCCAAATTTTCAAACCCTCCAGATTTTTTCTCACTCCATGGCTCAGAGGGCAAGAAAGCGCCATAATCGGGAGGGAGAATTAGCAAAGTGTTAAATAATACGCCTGGCTGATATGTCATTACCCATAAACTTGACCTGCGCTGACCTTTTCTCTTCTCCCTGTGGGACTGGAGAGCTTGTGCTCGAGTGGTTTCATGAAAAACTCATCATCTGTTCATCACACAGATCAAACAGCGCAGCCGGCTGCAATTATCGGAGCGGGTAGATCGGACGAGCCTCGGACGGACCAGGCGTCCGAAGATAATAATCTGGAGATTAGAAAAGAAAACTTGTGAATGACACACCCCCCTCAATTCCAGTTCACCGGTTTGATCTCGAAAGCTGAAGTGATGTTGTAATTTTATTTGTAATTGCTCATGACTTCTTTGGCCGAGGCAGCAAATCCATTTCTAGCTCGGAGCATTCAAGGAAGAAAAAGTGTGTGTGTGTTGGGGGGGGGGGGGGGACGACGCAAATCAAGAAAAAATAAATCAGTTTCCTGAATGAGTGTTGTGATTAATTTGTTTTTTGTTTTTTTTTCCTGCCGTTATCAAAAGAACCGGTATTCAATCAGATTTCTTCTGTTCTGCTCACGGCGATCTTACAGCACTGTTCATAAATCGTAGAAGTACAAAGAGTTTTTCCTCACAGAGATGTATTTGCATTGCTGATATCTTCTCCTTCAGATTCCGATTGAATGGTGCGTCCCGTAATTAAACGGAACGCGATGAAGACACGACGCGGTCCCTCTTATAGAAACAGCGTATTGAAGTCAACAAGTGAACTGTTCTGTGGGTCAAACCAATTTCCTTTGCTTTTCCTCTCTTTACCAATAAAATGTCAGTGAGAGAAGTTACAGAGCACTCCGAGAAGTTCTCCCTGAGAAACAGAAACTGTGCTCCATTCTAGACGTCCAGGTCTCACTGGGGAGTTTAACTGAAACGAAACAGGCATTGTGTCCAGGACGCTCTGTACTGCCATAAGTAACGAATAAAACACTTGGTGTCATGCGGTTATAGGAAAACAATCAATGGCAGGGTGGTGTGATGCGACATGATACGATGCTAAGAGTTACCGTCACCGTACCAAAGTGGATTCTTTTCCAATAAGTTTGTCCTGAAGTATTTTATTCCTCTTATACCACAGCACGTCGTCAACGATGACTTATTTTTTTTTCCATTTATTTATTACATTTTGTGGAACTCCTTATCACTTCCTATACTTATTCTTGTCACTTATTCCTCGTCATCACTTGCTATATTATTAGCACAATGCTTAAGCAGCTATAACGTCATAACAGTTGTTCCCTCGTCGACTTTCACGGTTTTTTTCTCTCTCTCTCTCTCTCTCTTTGGAAATAAATAATAGAATAGAATAGAATAGAATAGAATAGAATAAATAAATAAAAACTAGCTTGTCATTTTATCAAGAAACGACAAAGCACAAAGTACTCCGTCGTGGAGATGTTCCGTGACGGAAAACTTCACCGCGACTGTTACAAAGCGCTCACGCTGGAGACTCCTTCCATCATACACGTTAAAGAAATGTCTCCTTACAGAAAAATTCATATTCAAATTCATGTATATGTCTGACCAAGCAGATTTAGTAGTTGTGAGATGACTTTCATTACCCAAGGATGGATCCTAAACTAGCATCAGCTATTAGTTCTGCTGCTGTATGCAAACAGAATGCTGGTTACTGAATAATATACCCCCAGCTATGGCTAACTATCAAGGAGCTGGTAAATGATTAACGTGATGACATGAAGTAAGGTTGCGTTTTGCGATTTCGCGCTAGTTCAATTTAACCAAGGAATGATTTCTGACAATGTACAAAGAAGAAATGTGTGGTGGCCTGGAGAAAACTCATCGCACTGTAAAAGTTTGAACTTTAATCCTATAAATACTGGACTTTCCTGAACTGGAATATCTCTCTCTCTCTCTCTCTCTCTCTCTCTCTCTCTCTTTTGCATCTACAGCTAGTATTTGAATGTCTGGTTACCTCCGAAAGTGAAAAAGGTCTATTCATTCTAACAAACTGAATTGATTAAGCTTATGTCCGTTTTGGGGCGAGGGAGGGGGAAGGGGGGTTGCATGGTGGCTTTGTGGTTAGGACATTTGCCTCATATCTCTGGGATTGGGGGCTTGATTCCCGCCTCCGCCCTGCTTGCACCGAGCTTGCACGTTCTCCTCGTGCTTTGGGGGTTTCCTCCAGGCACTCCGGTTTCCTCCCGCAGTCCAAAGACATGTGCTGTAGGTTGATTGGCATCTCTAAATTGTCTGAGAATTGTGTGTGAATGTGTGTGTGATTGTGCCCTGTGATGGTTTGGGACCCCGTCCACGGTGTCCAATTTCCATGGGATAGGTTCCATGCTCCCCGTGACCCTCAGTAGGTTAAATGATGCAGAAGATGGATGGATGGATGGATGGATGTACATTTTGGCTTTGGCACATACTGTAGCTGTCCAACAAATTGATCAAAGAGTGACATTCTCTATAAGAAGAAACCACACTTAGCTAGCAATGTTTTAGACATTTTTATACAGACTGTCTGTTTGACCACCTTGTTTGTTCAATTTTTCATGTCATTTTTGATGAAATATATTTACGCTTTCTTAAAATTGACGCGTCAAATGATGTTATAACTAGAAACGCTCCCTGCAGTCCCTCGTTTTTGTTCTAGATGTATCATCTTCTTCAGCTGCCAGAATTCAACCACAGTGGCATCTGACCTTTTTTTTTTATCTCAGACGCCGTACAAGACAAGACACTTTATAAGCAACTACTTGTCCTCCATGATTGTCAGAACTTTCTTTGCTTACCCTGAGAATTATTCATGCCCTACACTTCAGCCAAAACGAAAAGGCCAGCCATCTTTAAACTAGAACGACTTCTATCTTTATCTATCCAAAAAAAAAAAAAAAAAAAAAAAAATGGCTGCCTACCTAGGGAACTGCCTTCCAGTTGGGGCATAGCGATTGCTTAATGACTCTGTCTACATCATTACAAAAACACTCACACTCAACCAGGTAACACTGACATGGATCCCGCAGAGAGTGGGGATTAAAAAATACAAGAGGAGAAGGATGGATGATTTATTATCAAGCACAAATGCGACTCTAAAATGATTATAGCCGGCAGGCCGTGCATCACTCAGGTGGACGGAGGCGAAATAAATAGCCGCCGTGAGACGTTTAATACAGCACTGAATAGAATAACAGTTCTGAATGTCCACAAAGTGGACCGGAATGAGATTAGGATGTCCCCGATGGGCCTGAATGAAAAGCGTAATGGATTGTGGAACTGCTCGGACACGATAACACTTCTCAGACCCGCGGACGCCAATCGATGGAGGACAAATATTACATATTACCTCAACTTACAGATAGTTACTTTATAAAGGATCCTATTTTCGCCATTTTTGTGCTTGAAGATGGAAGAAGTGTTCAATTTCGGTTATAAAAATAAGCAATCGATATTTCTCTGGACGGCTCCTGTAATCCACACCAAACTGCTGGGTGTTATAGCCCAATACGGAGGTTCCCTACCGGCCAGGGCCAGATGGACCATGGGAAATCTCTGGAGGCCCAGACATGTATAATACAGCCGGGCTACAATAGAGGCAATAAAAACGACTCCCGAGGGAGAGTGAGTTAGAGTTTCGACTCCACAGACCTAGCTATGTCTGTACTGACGGACGTCCGAGAGGAAGTTTGCGTCCTAGCGCTGAATGTGACTTAGCAATGCTTTAATAGAGCAGCACAGTTATTTTTAAAATCTGTATTCTCTTCATCTCAGTGCCATGAACGAGCCCCATAAGGTCTGAATTTCAGATAAATGATTTATGATTTCTGTTAGATACATTTCTAAAAGTTGGTCCATGTCATAGAGCCAGAAGGTTCACACTTTTTTATGGCATGATGACAATGAAGAGCAGTATTAAATATTATAAACTATCCTTATAGTTATATAACTATATTATATAGTTGTAAAAAATTTTATTATGTAATTATTACAGTTGTGTGACTAATTTACATTTAAATGCCCTTTATTTTACATTTAATTTAAAAAAAAATCATAATTTATTAATGAATTATATTAATTACATTTATTCATGGGCAGATGTTTTTATTCAACGTGGCTTATAATTGATATTAAAAGACAATAACTGACTGGATATGAAATGGATATGAAATGATGGCTTTCACGGTAAGTTTATCTCTTAATTTCGATGGAAAGTGTTTCAAATGTATTTCAAAATTTGTTGGAGGTGCATTTCAAACAGTGTGACTGGTTTGGGTTCAGTGGGATGAGAATTTGTTTGTTTGTTTGTTTGTTTGTTTGTTTGTTGAATGCATTTTTGAGAACCACCAAATTTAGAAAAAGAAACCAGTTCACAGCAGAATTGTGGTGCTTTGAATCGTCCATTTGATGAACTTGCAAAAGGGTAAGGTGAGTGTGTTTCTTTCTGTCTGTCTTTTGAGACACACACACACACACACACACACACAGAATACACACTTGGCCGGCATCACCATTGTCACCCTGGTTTGATTCCATGGAGGTCGTTAAAGGGTGAGAGGGAGGGATCTGATAATGTGTGAATAATGTTAGGGGCGTGTGTGTGTGTGTGTGTGTGTGTGTGTGTGTGTGTGTGTGTGTGAGTGAGAGAGAGAGAAGGACTGGGGTGGTGGAGTGTCTGCTGGCAGCCCTCATCAATATTTTATTTGCCACTCAGACAAATGAAACACGAGCCACCCGGAACAAGGGGACCTTGTGACACTTCAAAGTGAAACCCCCTACAGGCGGCTGCGCTATTGAAGCGCCGGGCCTCATTAACCCTTAAACAGGCCTGGCATGAGGCACCTAATTACCCCAGCACCAGCTAACTGCCCCCTCACACACACCCCGACCCACACCCCTCCCATTCCGCCCTCATCTGGGGCGGTAAGACATTTCCGGGCTCTTCTGAGTGTGAGGCTTAATTGAAAAACCAGATCGCACCTCTTTGCTGTAATTAACCGCCGTGTGACGCCCCTCATTAATATCATTATGAACCTATGGATGGGGGGGCCAATGGGGCAACATGTAAGAGAAGGTAGTGTGTATAAGAATTGCGATGGCGGATTTTAATTACAGAGTCCCAAGTACAATTTGTGCAAACTTGCAATTTGTGCAGACTTGTCCTGTGCTTTGTTAACGGCTCAGCGAGTTAATTATGGAAATGAACTCCGCCCCCCCCCAAGCAGCCTGGCAGCTCATTAATGGGATTAAAAGTGTAGAAGATAGATTTCTGGTTTCAGTGCACCCTCATCTATTTCCCCTTACTTGAATCCCCATTTTTTCTCCTCTTTTACCTGTCACTGCTTCCTGTTTATTGACCCACCCTCCCTGGTTTTCCCTTTATCTACTTCCTGTTTATTTTTGGAGCCCGTGATTTTATGTGCAAGCATTCAAATACTTTGGAACTTCATCATTTTCTAACAACAACAAAAAAAGCACAACTGTCCCAGGAGTTCAGAATCACATCCGACGAAGCATCAAGGTGCGTTCAATGGACTCAACCAGTTGCCGTCAGACGTCACATAATTAGTTGACTGGAGTTGACCTGTGCATAATTAAAGACGTTCATTCAATATACATAAATACACATGTTCGAGGAAGGCCCCGGAGTTTGTTAGAGAACACACCTGAACAAACAGCATCAAGAAGACCAAGGTGCTATCAAAGCAATTCCGGGACAAAGTGCCCGAAAAGTATCATTTTGGTTATAAACAATATCCCAAGCTATGAACATTCCAATGAGCAGCATTAAATCCATGATTAAAAATAGAAAGAATATAGCACAGGTATGACTAGAGGAGGCCTTTCTCAAAATTTCAAAGAGAAGCAAAAATGACATGGTTGTAACTCTTAGCAGCATGATGCTACCGCCATCATGCTTCACTGTACTGATGGTACGGATGGGCGTTATGCAAACATTTAAGAATTGTGCAAGCTGATTGTTTCAACCACTTTAATATTATGGGCTATTCTGTGTAGATTAATGACATATAATCCCAATTAAATCCATTTCAGTTTTTATTTTCATTTTTATTTTAAGAGGGTTAATACTTATGCAAGGTGCTGTAGATACACACTGATGGACTGTAGTAACTAATAAAGTGGCAACTCACTAACCACCTTTTGGGCAATAATATCATATTTAATAACAAAATTATATATATTTTTTCTCATGTTATTATTCACCATTCTGGACTGTCCAGGGAAGTTAAGGTAAACGGACAAGCCTAAAAGATTATTATTATTATTATTATTTTCCCTCCATATATTCACAGTCTTGTTGCTGTGTTTGAGTCGATTTGCTGTCCAGCCCTACCTCTGGGAAATTTGTACAAACAAGCTTGCCAGTTTATTAGGTATACCAAACTTGTAATGTTTTAATCGGCTAACTAAGGAACGGCTAAACTGACAAGTGTATAAATGGATGACACTCTTCCACTCAAAATGTCTCACAAACAAAGCTAGATCAAAACAAACACAGAGGACGACAGACAAACGTGGTCAACTGTATTTCACACATCACATCAAGATAGCTGTTTTCACCCAAGACATTCAGCATGCCGTACCATCCCCTTCACTGGGCAGCTGTGGATCAGGTGGTAGAGTGGGTTGTCCACTAATCGTAGGGTTGGCGGTTCGATTCCCGGCCCACGTGACTCCACATGCCGACGTGTCCTTGGCCAAGACACTGAACCCCAAGTTGCTCCCGCTGGCAAGTTAGCGCCGTGCATGGCAGCTCTTCTACCATTGGTGTGTGTGTGAATGAGACACAAGACACTTTGGAAAAAGCCCTATATAAGTGCAGACTAAGAATGGATTTTATTAACCACCATTATAAAATCGGGACACCATTTGCAAACATAAAGGCAGGGGGGCATAGTGGTGTATTGGTTAGTATATTTGCCTTGCAACTTTGGAGTTTGGGGTTCAAATCCCACCTCTGCCCCTCAGTGGAAGTTTTCTACAGGGCAGTGGTTAAGACGTCAGATTTCTGACCGTAAGATCCAAATCCCAACATTACCAAGCTCCATTAAGCAGTCTCTCAATTAACCCTCAACTGCTCAAATATATAAACGAATATTAGCAAAATCAGTGCCAAAATCAGCCCAGTTATCCTGTAATGATCCAGGCGTTAACAAACTCTAACTATAACCTTCAGTCAATGAGGAAAGAATGTAATAAGGACCAATAGTGCATTTCCAGCATATGTGTGCAATACTCTCCGTACAGTGATGACTGTAAAGGCCGGAGTCCAAAGTGAGCCTCGCAGAGCAAATTAGAAAAACAATCTCCAATGCGGATTCATTTTTTCCCACATTAATATTTGATCGAGCGAGATTACAGCGGCCGCTCGTTTGCATTCAAATAGAGGCGCGATGCTTTGTTCCTTTCCACGAGCTTTATTAACCGAGACACCGCACGGGCTAACAACACACGACACCGACATCTGCATCGATTTTTAAACCTTCAGTTTGTCCTCTATTAATACGGGGATACCATTTCAGCCCGTCTGAGACCACTGAGAGGAACGAAATGTCTTATTTCTTCATGAGCGTTCTTCATTAATTAGTTCATTAGTATGGGCGTAAAACAATGTTTTTATTGGTTGAAAGCTGTCATGTTTGAAACCTTTTCGTGTGAGGACACTTTTTGTGCTCCAAGTTTTTTTAAATGAAACGCATTTTGATAAAAATGTGAGTTGTTTGGGTTTTTTTTTTTTTTAAACTTCATGCTATCTGGCGTGAAAGTGCTATACAAAATTTAATAGATTTTACATTCATGTAATCATTTTTCACACAGGGAAACTATAGATCTGGCTCAGTGGTGAAACACACACCGTGTTTATGTGCTCTGATCTGTACAGGATGGGTTTAATCATCTTCTGTTCATGATGTACACACACACACTCTAATCTCATGGAATGACTACACTGGCGGTGTGTAATGAGGTTACGAGTCCGAGTGGGTCGCACCTTCATCCCGCTCTGATGATCTGTTTAAACAGAGTTTATTCGAAGAGCCGTGACAAGGACGAACCAATTTCGCACACCATTTTCTGTGCAAATTTGTCCAGTCACGTCCGCGATATTGAGTGTGATCCTTACAGGTCAAGGTTAAACGTTTTCACCTTCAACAATCATCACCAAAAACCTGATAATCTCATCTGATTGAGGTTGAACGGACGGTTCATTAAATTCAACTACAGCACCGTCGAGTCCGAAACGCAGCGCTAACAACCAGTTCCAACAATTATCAAAGTCTCATAGCACAGCGTTGCTGAATGCTCCATTCTGATTGGTCAGTAGGTGTTGATTCATTCACCATAACAGCAGTTCTGACAGTAGTTTTAATACATTATCATTTCTGTATTTCCAGCTTACTTATGGACATGTATAGTGGATGGTCGAGTTAAATTATTATTATTTTTTTTTAAACACGAGAGTAAATGTTGATATGTAGAAGTTTTATCGGAGGAGATTTTTATTTAACTTTTATTTTTGGAAGGAGCCTCCAGTGTCGATGCTTTGGAGGTAAAGATGTCGCTTTGTAAGTTTTCCGTGAGAAAACAACGTCCAAAGTTTGTAGCTAGTATAGCATAAGTCGTAACAGGAACTAACTTGTTTCATTGACGTTCGACGACGTCAAACTTAACTATAAACGGTTCAAATATACAGTACGACATGTCGTTCTTTCACGAATGAAAGCACTCCATCACATGATATTATTTTTAAAATAAAATATCCACTTCGGACGCTTCACACCATCTCGGCGTGGATTCATTTCCTATAACAACACATGCCCAAGTGTTTCATTCCTGTTTTATTTAATAAACGTAATTGTATAACAGGCTAAAACCCAAGGCTGTGTAGAATTACACAAATAATTATGTATAAGGCTCTGCATTATCATCATTACTTTTAATTTATTCAACAGTTCTGTGTGTTTTGGGTGGTTTTCATGCCAAACCAATAAATCAGATATAATAACCAGTGTTAACCAGTGAAAGAGGTAATTAAGCAATTAATTAGGGTTTATAATCTTGAGGAATTGTCTTAATATTTAATTATGCAATGCCGCATTAATTAGGTCATTACACAAATAGGCAGGATGGCTAATTCATTGTTTATAAGGGTTTTCCAGTGCAGCTAATCATTTAAACTCAACAAATCAACCACTGGTTATTCCCATGAATATGACTGGAGCTTAGGTTTGTTTTAGCTTTAGCTTGGCATTCAGTTCCTTGTGTTTTACCTCCCGAAATATATTTGCATAATGACGTTACTTCGCATACAACGAGCTAATTAGTTGCTACACAAAATGGCTTCCTGTTCTTTCTCGCCAAGAACTGGGTGGGAAAAAAAAAAAGTTTAGAGACAATGGTCCTAATAAAAATGGAAAATGCTCGCATTTAAAGAGTGGGTTTCCTTTCTTTCTTTCTTTCTTTCTTTCTTCACTATTATCTGGGATTGGCTGAATCTCTTTTAAAATCTGAAACCATTCTTAAGACCTTTTTACTATATAGTTAAATATTTTGAATGTGTCATTCAAAGGTAAAACAAATAATAATATAATGAAACACCACACGAACATGTTTTCAGTTATTTCAGTAATTATTCCGTTTATTTCAGTTACACTAAAACCCCGAACAGTGAAATTTTGACTTTGTTCCGTTTCTTTGGTCAAAACATCCATGTTTGTGCATTTAGACTTCAGCAGATAGCTGACAGCAACAACTTAGAAAACAATAAGCATTGCTGTTGCTATAGCTACCGGTGGCCCACGTGGGTACTGTAGTAATACAGGTATAGACGAGCAGGTAAAGAACCTGTGAAATTAGACAGAACCATACAGGTAGAACATTGCTCCGCCAATCAGGTGGTGTGGGCCGGATACACTGGGATATAATTGTTATTTAAACACATTTAATATGAAGATATCCCATAATGCACCTGGCAGCTGGAGAGTTAGTGTAAGTAAGGCGCAGAAAGGCGTGTGTGTGTGTGTGTGTGTGTGTGTGTGTGTGTGTTTGTGTTGGAGTGTGTATTAGTGAAGGAAGGCGTATGCTTATGTGAAGCACATGTGTGTGATCAGAGAAGACCCATATGTTCATTAACTACGATCATGGCCAGACACACACACTCAGGAAATGTGTAGCTGCAGGGTGAATGGGGGCAGGACACTCAGCTTTACCCTATGTCTCTTTCTGTTCTCTCTGTCTCTTTCTGTTCTCTCTCTCTCTCTCTCTCTCTCTCTCTCTCTCTCTCTCTCTTTCCCCCCCTTTCCATAGCCTGCAGCTCTCTCCATCAGCACATTGATTTCCATGTAAGTCTAATTACTGCTCATAATCTATTCATTCTATTCATACACAGACACACACGCACACACACACACACACACACACACACCTACAAACACATGCACACACACATACACATATACAAGCAGGCATGTATGTCCACACATACACTCACACTCATACTCCTACATAATAAACTCACAGATCATTCGTTTTATATCAGGTTTGAATTTTCACACGAGGGGTTTTAGCTTTAACGTTATGCTTTGGAGGTATTTTGGTTATGAAGTATCAGGAAGTGTGTATGTGTGTGTTTATGATCCACTGCTTTGCGATACATCAAGAGACATTTAGATTATGATGTAATGTACTGAGGGGTTTGGTTATGATGTAATGTACTGAGGGGTTTGGTTATGATGTAATGTACTGAGGGGTTTGGTTATGACGTAATGTACTGAGGGGTTTGGTTATGATGTAATGTACTGAGGGGTTTGGTTATGATGTAATGTACTGAGGGGTTTGGTTATGATGTAATGTACTGAGGGGTTTTGGTAATGATGTAATGTACTGGGAGGGGTTTGGTTATGACGTAATGTACTGAGGGGTTTGGTTATGATGTAATGTACTGGGAGGAGTTTTGGTAATGATGTATTGTACTGGGAGGGGTTTTGGTAATGATGTAATGTACTGGGAGGAGTTTTGGTAATGATGTATTGTACTGGGAGGGGTTTGGTTATGATGTAATGTACTGAGGGGTTTGGTTATGATGTAATGTACTGAGGAGTTTTGGTTATGATGTAATGTACTGGGAGGGGTTTGGTTATGATGTAATGTACTGAGGAGTTTTGGTTATGATGTAATGTACTGGGAGGGGTTTGGTTATGATGTAATGTACTGAGGGGTTTGGTTATGATGTAATGTACTGAGGGGTTTGGTTATGATGTAATGTACTGAGGAGTTTTGGTTATGATGTAATGTACTGAGGGGTTTGGTTATGATGTAATGTACTGAGGAGTTTTGGTTATGATGTAATGTACTGGGAGGGGTTTGGTTATGATGTAATGTACTGAGGGGTTTGGTTATGATGTAATGTACTGAGGGGTTTGGTTATGATGTAATGTACTGAGGAGTTTTGGTTATGATGTAATGTACTGAGGGGTTTGGTTATGATGTAATGTACTGGGAGGGGTTTGGTTATGATGTAATGTACTGGGAGGGGTTTTGGTTATGATGTAATGTACTGGGAGGGGTTTGGTTATGATGTAATGTACTGGGAGGGGTTTTGGTAATGATGTAATGTACTGAGAGGGGTTTGGTTATGATGTAATGTACTGGGAAGGGTTTGGTTAGGATGTAATGTACTGGGAGGGGTTTTGGTAATGATGTAATGTACTGAGAGGGGTTTGGTTATGACGTAATATATTGGGAGGGATGTTGAGAGTCAAAGCTTGCTTTGGAGCAATGGATGTATTTCCCCTTTTATAATTTCATACCATCCAGAGTGGTTTGAGTGATGTTTGGATGTATGTTTCTTTAGCATTCCCACCCACCCTACCACTTAATCATACACACATACACACAGAGATCTAGATCTGTCATATATGACCATGTCTTCCTGTCTGTCCTTTATTCAAATCAAACCATTATTCTCATATCTCTGTCTACTTTTCTCTCTTTGTCTTCCTCTGTGTGTGTGTGTGTGTGTGTGTGTGTGCGTGCGTATGTGTGCGTGTGCATGTGTATGGCTTATTGAATGGTTGCAGTTGTGGAATCATGTTCCGGGTTGTTGTTGCGTTGAAAATTGGATGATATGGAGTACACACACACACACACTCACTCACACACACACACCCTGGATCACATAGCCTGGTTAATGTATTATTTAGCAGTCATTCACACTGCTGCTATTGATCACCTGCATTCAGCACCTGTAGGAGCAAGTGGCTTACAGCTACAACTATTCCATATACTTTATGCTTTTTAAACATGTTCCTGTATGTCTTTTTGGAACTTCAAAGGAATACTATTAGAGATACTACTCATAGTTATTAAATTGTCAGTCTACGTGTTGTGTACTGAAAGGAAAAGACACTGAAAAGTGATATACCATGCCAGACAATGTCAGTGCTAAAAAAGATAGAAATGTATAGCATTGTATAGTTTACTATAGTGCTTTTAACAATGATTAATACTACTTGGTACTACTGGAAAGGGACATATGCAAGCAAAAACATCAAATGTCATGATTTCCTGACACACAGTATGTTCAGAATATTGATATTTATGCCACAGTGCTGTAACAACTTGCTAACAACATACATGGTGGATGTCCCATCATCTAAAACCTAATAATCAATGGATTAAATATTATATGACCTTTTTAAATGAGGGGACATTTATGTAACATTTACGGGAAATAGTGTCAGTCCTTGTGTAACAGTCAGAGGTAGAGCTGAATCTTCAGGTTTTCAGACACAGCAAAGTCTTCAGGACATTGCAGTTGATGGTTTTAAAGCAGTGCTGTTGTTGTTTTTTTGTCTTATTAACTTCAAGAGAGAGATAAAAGCGAGGTGGTGAGGGAACGTCTGTTTATAGCGGCGATAATGTAAGTAAGAACAGGAACAAAAAATGTCTGTGGACATTTCACAACACTCAATAGTTGGGATGTTGCTATGGCATTAGAGGAATAAAACACTACCGGACACGCTGTTATAGGTAAATAATCAACTTCTGGATGGTAACAGTGACTCTGCATCATATCTATTTAATTACATTTATCCATAAACAACAGAGGAACAAGTTCATAATGTGATAGAAATGGTCAAGAAAGAAAGACTATCAAAGCTTTATTTCTCTGTGCTATAGAATTAAAGCTGACACGACTCGATTTGGTGACACCAAGCAGCGAAAGAAGGATGGATGTATAGAGAGACGGACAGACAGACAGACGTGCTGCTGATTGGTCAGCTGCAGTAACGACCAGTTGAACTTCAACATTCCTGTCATTCCTTCTGTGTATTTTAATATTAAAAGGTTTCTCAGCATGGACACACAGCACAACTTTTTTTTTTTTTTTTTTTTACACTAAAACATCATGTCAAAGAGTGCGTAAATAGAAGAGTATAGAAGTGTGCGATTTGAGAGACAGATTAGGATTCATCGTGCGTCAGACCTCCGATTCCTGGAGTTCACCTTTAATGAGCTTTAATCATCTTCTCTCCGTGTCAGCATGACACTCGACACCGGGGGCTCAGAGGCAACGAACTGGGGAGACAGAAAAAGCAAAGAGCAACTCTTATATCCCTTTTTTTAATCATCGCACTCACTTCAAAAAGCTAGTAATAACTTAGTAATAGAGTAGCAGGATTTCATAAATAGATCGAGAATAGAAAGAGAGCGCTGTCTGAATTGGTTCTAATGTATAATTAAAACATTACACTTTGGGTCCTCTCTTCTACTCGAGTCGGCGGAAGAAAGAGATTCCGCTTCAGTACGGACTTACGACTGTTTTTGTCCGTTTTCACAGATAACAGCATGTCATCCGGAGTCGGAAACAACGTGTGCAGTTTATACAGTACTAACTTGGTACTATAAGAGTGAGTAATATGGAAAAATATGGAAAACATATCATAGTTGACGTAATCCACAGTATGTATAGGTAAGGGATAATCCACGTCTAGGTGTGCTTTAGACGATTTTAATGCACGACGTGGAGGAAAAGTGCTACCCGGAGTGCATTTGAATCGCGTAACGCAGACCTAACCGTGGATTAGCACGCTTATCCCGTGGTCAATTGCTAGCACTGACAAGTTAAAACCGTCATTGATGTTGGCAGTGCAAAATTTGACTGAAAGGATAAAAATAACGGTTAACTTTCATTAGTTATTTTATTTTCGTTAGATCTAGACTTCTATCCATCCATCCATCCATCTTCTATACCGCTTTATCCTTTTCAGGGTCACGGGGGAACCTGGAGCCTATCCCAGGGAGCATCGGGCACAAGGCGGGGTACACCCTGGACAGGGTGCCAATCCATCACAGGGCACACAATCATACACACTCACACACCCATTCATACACTACGGACACTTTAGACACGCCAATCAGCCTACCATGCACATCTTTGGACCGATGGAGTACCCAGAGGAAACCCCCGCAGCACGGGGAGAACATGCAAACTCCACCCACACAGGGACACGGTGGGAATCGAACCCCCGACCCTGAAGGTGTGAGGCGAACGTGCTAACCACTAATCTAGACTTCTACTCACTTTAAATTATACACAGAGATAAGTGCGATAAGATTACATTTATTTGAATGGATTACGGTAAATATTAGCGAGAGAGAGAGAGAGAGAGAGAGAGATTGTGTGTGTGTGAATTACCTGCGTCTGTGCCGCATCTCTACTAATAATGACGCTGTGAGTTTAACCACTGTATGTAACTATGGTTACAGTTGTTTATAGGCAGCGGATTAATTTAGAACGGTGATTAAAATGATTGGAACGACCTGTGCTTTATACAGTTTGAACGCACACCTTCCAGCCAATTAGAATTGAGTATTCAGACAGACCGTGGTAAAATATTTATACAACAGCACTGTATCAAATCTGCTTCTTTTTTTTCTTTTTTCTTTTTTTTTTTGTAAAAGCAGTTCTGAAAGTAGTTCCGGCTGTAATTCAAATCACTTGTTAATTTTAATGCTGTTTGTTATCGTTTCTATAGTAACAACTCATTCACACACAGAGACTTGTATGGTGTATTCTACAATAGTAATCCATGATTAATAATAAGCAGAATTTTTTTTTTTATTTTAAATGTTCTGTTATTTAACAAAGAAAATCTTTGGTGTAGTGAAGCTTTCTCTAATGAGTTATTTTGACATTTATGGACGCAGTCTGTAGGGGAGTTTACACTTCCTGGTTCGTCTGTTTATAGCTGCTATAGAATAAGTGATAATAGGAACCTGTCACAACATTAAATATGACTATAAAGAATAAAGAGATAAATAGTATGGTAGGTCTTTCTATAATGAATTAACAAGGGTAATCATTGAAAATTGCGGTGGTCTAAGAGGAACTGAACACTTCAGGGTGTGCTGTTATGGGAAAACAATCAACTTCAGGGTGGTAAGTTAAAACTTTGGTAAGAAAAGTGGCAGTAATTCACATTCAGTTAATTGGACAGTGTGGCAGCCTCGTTATTTCAATTATTATTTCAATTAATTATTATAATACCCCGTTGTTTCAGTGAGGTAACCATAGCGACAGTAGTAATGACAGCAGATTATACTCACATGCTATCGTAAATAGAAAAAAGACACGTGCCTCATATTGTCTCATATTTAAAATTATGTGAGGACGGTTGATTGTTGTCTACCGTGGGAAAGACTTTTCAGTCTCTTTGCATGAAACCTGCAATTAATTTATCACAAAGTCAATATCATATCATCATATCATCATAACTTCACACGCCTAGCACGTCTTAGGTTTGTGGAAGTGTTCGTTTAAAGTTGGGCACTAGATATCAGAAGGTTGTGGGTTCAAATCTCAGGACTGCCAGTGAATTTAGTGCAGAGTGATGTAATCCTGCTTGAGGAATATGAATGGAGGAGTGCTGGGAGGTCTAAAGGGTCAGACAGACAGAAATCCTATTGCACCTGTTAGCTCACACACACACACACACACGCCCGCACGCGCACATACAAACAAGCTGTCAGAGTGTTGGTCTGATGAGAGAAGGAGGAAATGACCAAGAATGAAGTTGAGTGGAGAGTTTCACCCTGTTGCAAAGGTTGCGTGTGTGTGAGAGAGAGAGAGAGAGAGGTGGACAGAGAGTGAGCTGTGGAAAGATGTACATAGAGAAAGATCCTGTAATTGAATCTTGTAGATGTTATTACACTCTTGATCCAGGACACACACACACAAAGGAGTCAGAGTAAGTCACATGATCATGTGTTATGAAGTCATCAATGTAATTCCATGCTTTTGCTGATGAGATTTATTTTCAGAAATGTCACATCGTCTGTGAGAGCTCTTTGATTATTTCTCCCTCTCTCTCAAAAGAAACTTTTGCTCTAGAAAGATCACAAAGGCAGGTGGTCCCTAGACTGTGTGTTCTTATTTCCTATGTCTCTAGTTTACAAGTGTTCACTAGTTTACAGGTGTTCATTAGTTTACAGGGGTTCCCTAGTTTATAGGTGTTCATAGGTTTACAAGTGTCGATTAGTTTACATGGGTTCACTAGTTTACAAGTGTTCACTAGTTTACAGATGTTCATTAGTTTACAAGTGTTCACTAGTTTACAGATGTTCCCTAGTTTACAGAAGTTCATTAGTTTACAGGGGTTCCCCAGTTTACAAGTGTTCATTAGTTTGCAAGGGTTCCCTAGTTTCCAACTGTTCACTAGTTTACAGGTGTTCATAGGTTTACAAGTGTTCACTAGTTTACAAGTGTTCATTAGTTTACAGGTGTTCATAGGTTTACAGGGGTTCCCTCGTTTACAAGTGTTCACTAGTTTACTGGTGTTCACTAGTTTACAGGTGTTCACTAGTTTACAAGTGTTCACTAGTTTACAGGTGTTCACTAGTTTACAGGGTTCCCTCGTTTACAAGTGTTCACTAGTTTACAAGTGTTCATTAGTTTACAGGTGTTCATAGGTTTACAGGGGTTCCCTAGTTTACAAGTGTTCACTAATTTACAGGTGTTCATAGGTTTACAAGTGTCCATTAGTTTACAGGTGTTCACTAGTTTACAGGGGTTCCCTCGTTTACAAGTGTTCACTAGTTTACAGGTGTTCATAGGTTTACAAGTGTCCATTAGTTTACAGGTGTTCACTAGTTTACAGGGGTTCCCTCGTTTACAAGTGTCCATTAGTTTACAGGTGTTCACTAGTTTACAGGTGTTCCTTAGTTTACAAGTGTTCAGTAGTTTACAGCGGATTCCTAGTTTACAAGTGTTCACTAATTTACAGATGATCCCTAGTTTATAGGTGTTCCCTAATTTATAGGTGTTCCTTAGTTTACAAGTGTTCACTAATTTACAGATGATCCTTAGTTTACAGGTGTTCACTAGTTTACAGGTGTTCACTAGTTTACAGTGTCCCTATTGTACATGTTCTCGAGTATACAAGTGTCCCCTACTTTACAGGTGTTCCCTGGTTTGCAGGTGTTCTCTAGTTTATTTTAAATGTTCAGTGGTTTAGAGATGTCCCTTAGTTTACAGGTGTTCTCTAGTTTACATAGTTTACAGGTATTCAAAAGTATTCGGTGTCTCTATTTTGCAGGTGTTCCCTAGTTGACAACTGTTCACTATTCCTCAGTGTCCATATTTTACAAATGTTCTCTAGTTTACAGGTGGTCCTTAGTTTACAAATATTTACTAGTATTCAGTGTCACTATTTTGCAAGTGTTGACTAGTTTACAAGTATTCCCTCATTTACAGATGTTCATTGATTTACAGTGTCCCTGTTTTACGTGTCCCCTAGTGTTCGGTGTCCATGTTTCACAAGCGGGCCCTAGTCTACAGGTGTTCATTGGTTTTCAGTGTTCTTAGTTAACAAGTTTTCACTAGATTCAGTGTCCATAGTATCCTTAGTTTAGGGAACACTAGTAAAATATGGACACTGAATGCTAGGGTTTCCTAGTTCCGTTGTTTCCTAGTTCCGTTGTTTCCTGGTTTTCAATAACCATAATTTACTTGTCCTTCAATTCCAGGTGTTTCCTAGTTGTTGATGTCTTACCTTGCAACATGTATGTACTTGATCTTCATTAAGATTTTTTGGATAGTTAAAGATTCATTGCCTCCAAAGGGCCTTCTACATGGAGCCTGTTCTGAAAAACCCTGACTTACAGGGTTCTGTTTGAAACCTCTAATGTTTCCCCCACACGAAGAACATCTGAAGAACCTTTAAGGGCGATGCGAGGTGCGAGATGTGAAGGATGTGAGATGATGTATTTAGCAGGATGTGTTTGGAGCCTGAAGTTGCTTCATTAGTGCAAATGTTATTACCAGGTTTTCACACAGTATCAGGGTTTTACACTCATTGACACTGGGTAAAGGAGGAAGTGACCATAAATGTGTATCCATGACTAAACCCATAAACCCATGTCCTGATATAAAACCCTAAATCTCTCTCTCTCTCTCTCTCTCTCTCTCTCTCTCTCTTTCTGTACCTGTCTGTCTCTCAGGCAGTAGATGAGTTGAGCTAACCCATCTGACCACACTGTTTCCTGTCTCCGCTGCACCACACGCCTCATGAAATATTTAATGTGCTCCACACTGACCTCTCTTTCTCTCTCCTCTCTCCCTCCCTCACTCTAGTCTTCCTTCTCCCTTTTCCACTCATCCATTCCTGTCAAGTTCACTCCACTTCTTTTCCTCTGTGTTTTGCTTCTCTTGCTCACTCATTCTCTCTCTCTCTCTCTCTCTCTCTCTCTCCCTCTCTCTCTCCCTCTCTCATTTTTCATTGATTCATGTCCACCCCATTCATTCTCTTTTTTCCATTCACATCAAGTCCACTGTGATGTCCTTTCTTCATCACTCCTGTTTTCCTGATTCATCCCTCATCTACTCTCTACTCTCTTCCTGTTTTAATTCCTCCACCTCATAATTTCTCTCCTCTGTTTTCCTGTGAAGTTCAGTCCACTCCTCTTTCTTCTATCATTACTGCTTTCCTCTGTTGTCTCTCTCTCTCTCTCAATCTCTCTCTCTCTCTCTCTCTCTCTCTCTCTCTCTCTTGTTTCATTCCATCATCTTTTTCTCAACATCCTCGACTTCACTTCCACATTTCTCCTTTCTACATTCTTCCTCCTCTATTTTTCTTCTCCTCTCCCATGCCGTTATACCTCCTCCGTCTTTCCTCTCCTCCCCCTCTGTTTTTTTGCGTGAGGCTCTGAATTGGAGCGGATCTGCGCCGCTGTCCTGTTTAATCAACACTGATGAATATTTGATGGTGTGGTGAGAGCAGGCCAGCCTTTCTCATTATCACACACTGAGAGAGAGAGAGAGAGAGAGAGAGAGAGAGAGAGAGAGGCAGATGCAGAAAGATGGGGGTATACACACTTTTGCTAGCTACACTTGCATACGTACACATATGTACACTAGGGGTGTGATATGACAAAAATCTATAAAATGATAGACACGAAACACATTTTCACAATATTATATTTATCAGTATAATTAGTTTTGCTTAAAACAGCAGCACTGTTTTATGAAAAGTGCTCTGATGTTTACAGTGACATCATCATGTGGGAGGAGCTAAGTTTCTTCTGATTACCTAGAAAATCATTCATATATGTTGTTTCAATAATGATTACTTTAGCCTTTTAGAGTGAATTGTAGCTATATCCCTTTGAAGGACAGACAGTATATATATATACTGTCAACTGCCCAACAGTGGCAGCTTGGTGGTGTTGGAGGTTGAACCCCCAACCCTCTGATCAGTAACCCCAGAGCCTTGAGCCACCATTGCCCAATCATTGGTTGGGATGGATGGATGGATGGATGATGAGTGGATGGATGGCTGTATAGATGGATGAATGATTGTGTGGATGCACACATAGATATTTGGATGGATGGGTGGATGGATGGATGGATGGATAGATGGATGGATGAATAGGCGGGTGGGTGGGCGGTCAGATAAATGCATTAATGGATGGAAGGTAGATAGATGGGTAGATAAATGTATCAATGATGGATGGATGGAAGGATGGAATGGTGGGTGGGTGAATAAATGTGCTCATGGATGGATGGATGGATGGATGGAAGAGTGAGTTGATAAATACATCAACAGATGGATGCATGGATGGAAGGTTAATAGATGGATGGAGCACACATGGATGGATGGAAGGATGATGTATGGTTGGCTGAATGAAGCATACATTGATAGATGGATGGATGGATGATTGATTGAACACAAAAATATCTTCATATAGAAAAATATCATTCATACACTAATTAATATATGAATGATGGCTGGATGGATGGACGGATGGATGGACGGATGGATGATTGGATCAGTAGTCATATGGGAATGTGCAACAATAAAATGGATGGATGGATGGAAGGATGGCTGGATGTATGGATGGAAGGACGATGTATGGATGGATGAAACATACATGGATGGAAGGATGGATTGAACCCAAACATATCTTCATACAGAAACAATATACACACATACTATACTCACAAAATCATATATACAGGAACAAAGCCAAACACACATAAAAGTACACACACACACACCTCTTCATGTGTTTGAAGGCTGTGTATAAATCCCCTGAATCTGATCTCTACACTCACTCAGACTCAGCACAAGCTGTGCTGCAGATGAGTTTGTGATGATGTGTGATGTCAGAGATGATGTTTAGGATCTGGCTCATACATTATGTATCACATTATCACCCTCTTCCCCAGTGCTTGTTGACTCTCAGATCGATAAGCTGTTCAGTGGGAGAAATGATCAGCTGACGATGTTTCCCACGGCAACGCTGATGTAATATCATTTACACGCAGCTTGTGTGTTTGCTTTAGGAACAAGTTCATGCTAACGTTATGTAAGAATGATGTCATTATGCCACAGCAGTCTGCGTGTACATGAGCCACTGAAGAAATACATATAGGTGTGACGATGAGGTGTCCACATATTTTTGGCAATCTAAACCGTAGTATAAACTAAGTGTGTACTTCCAATAGCCAATGCAAAGCAGAAAATCTAATCCAGGAATACAAGCAAAAATTAGATCTGAAATTGTATTAATTTGATATATTTTTTCCAAATTAAAGGTTTTAAATGTATAAGGAATAAAACACTTGTTGCTTAGGAAACGATTTTTTATAACCCTGAAGTTGATTATTTTCCTATAAGAGCACATATAACTTTATTCCTCATATACCATGGCAATTTTCCAACAATTAATTTTTTTTAATTAAAGAACGACACTTTATATCCATTCATAGTTTTATATAATATTGCTGTGGACCATCTGAAAAAGAAGCTACTTCCCATTATCACTTATATTACAGCATCTATAAACAGTCGTTCTCTCACCAGCTTCTCTTCTTTTCTCTCTCTTGACGTTAATAAGACAAAAAAAATTCTAAATGCAGCTTGTCATGTTACAGAGAAACCACAAAGCGTAAACTCCTCTGTCCTGAACGCTTGCTCATATCGGAAAACTTACTGACAGTCAGTGCGTTTACATGGACAACGATAATCCGATATGAACCCGATTAAGACGATACTCTGATTAAGAAACTAGCACGTAAACAGCGATTATTGATGACCTTAATCTGATTAAACTCATACTCGAAGTAAACACAAATGGAATTAAGACGTGTGGAGTGTTCCTGTTTTAGTCGCATAATCGACGTGCGTTACAGACATGTACACACCTTAATCACACTATTAACATCTTCTGGGAGTTTTCACCGCATTGTGCGACAGGACACGTACACACACGGCAGCGCTCAACCGTTTGACGGCCAACAAGAGAGCACGGCTGCGTCCGAATAGTATATAGTAGGTTAAATACACGTATCTCGGCTACTATATAGTAGGTAAGTACGCGGTTTGGGACGCAGCCCACGGCTTCAAGCGGTCGTCTATTTGAACGTACGGCACGACAAATAATTAACCGCACTTGAAGCGTTCGTAAAATTAAAAATAAAAACACCCAAAACTGTATACGGTTCCATAACGAAGACCAACTGTACGTCGATACGTGAAATTCTGTAGGGACGTCGGACGGCGTGGCGCGGTGACGTAATGACATGTGCCGTTAATCGCTCCATGTACTATAACATGTAAAACAGGAACATGAAAGGAGTATTCTAAAAGCGATTCATGTAAACACCTTAATCAGAATATTGTCTTATTCAGAATAAGCTCAATAATTAGATTACTGCTGTCCATGTAAACGTAGTCAATGTTACAAAGCACTGACACTATAGACTTATTCAATAAATGTTGAAGAAATATCTCCTTACAGAAAAGCTCACCATATTAACACGTATTGCACGTGTATTTTTAATCTGTTTATATCGAGAGTCCTCCGTACAAGTCCTTGTATATGCTGTTACTATAGAAACAATAACATATTACAATAAGCACATTAATATAAACCTGTGATTTGATTCGCAGCCGGAACTACTCTCAGAGATAGAGCATGAATCAACATCTTCTGCTTAATAATAATAATAATAATAATAATAATAATAATAATAATAATAAAGAATTACAGCAAATGAAACAAAACACAGTGCACCGTCTTTCAAAACAGTTACAATTTATTTTATTTTATTTATTGAGTTGAATGCTGCCATTCATTACCGTTATGTTGACCAGATGTAAATGGTAAATGTGGCTGTCCTGCATCGTCCTCCAGTAATCCTCCAACGACTTCTACCGAAACATTTCTGGTTTTTTTCATGGTGGTATGAGTGACAGCTCATGAACTCCTGGGGGAAAAAATACAACCAGCTACATTTGCACTGTTAAACGTTAAAATGAACACAAAATGACTTGCGGGTTTGTGGTGTGTGACCACAGGCTGCTGCTCACGTCTTTGAGTCTCTATTAGTTTTATAATAGCCAGCTAACTGTTAGCAATAAAGTTTTATGAATATGAGTTAAATCCACTTAGAAATCTTGAACAGGGTAGTTCACACACACACACACACACACACACGTGGCAGAGACGTCCATTTTTTTCCATATCTGGGCTCAAACACAAGCCCACGTTCCCATATATGGCCACACACACACACACACACACACAACGTTCATGTTAGAGCCCAGGATGTACAGTAAATTGTCCATGTGCACCGCCTTTGTGATTTCCTTTCAGCTAATATGACTCTGTGACACACATCCACCTGATACACCGCAGTCTCTCGTCTTCATCAGACTCCTCGAGCACAAACAAAATCATTCAGCAGTTTCCACAGAAAACCGTGTGTCCGGTTTTGTTTGGTTATTTCCGCCATGAAGACGAACGCCGCACTGACTGACTCCAATCTCTCTCTTGTTTTACCCCCACTTTGCTCCATGTTTCGTGTGGTTTATAACTGCGTCTGTGTCCCGGAGCTGCTTGGGTAAAGATCTCAGTGCTTTGGGGAGAAGAAGGCACGAGCGATGGAGACCGCAGGCGGAATGAGGATAATGATGAGGGGCGAGCGTGTTCAATAGGGAGGTCAAAGAGACACGACGCCCAGGGCCTTCAGAGAGCTAAAGAGACAGAACAAATGAGAGGAAGGGGTTTGGCATTTATCTAGCCGAATACACACACACACACACACACACACACACACACACTGACGGCTGACGGGCTGCAGGGAGGGGAATGATGCACAGGCACCTGCTGTAACAACACACTGCTTCTACGATGGTCTCTATTCATTTCTTTTAAAATAGTTAGTTTTTATGTGGGGGGGCGGGGGTGGGGGCGGGGCTTGGGGGTTGCGCTTGATCTCTTTGTATGTTGGATTGTGTTGGTTAAATAACCTGATCTGCGAATGACAAGATCGTTCAGTGAACTTTTATCACAGGTTTAAATGAAGGCGCTGGTTCGGATATGTTATTGTTTCCATAGCAACAACTCAATCGCAGAGACTTCTATGGCAGACGCTTCATTCTGCGTGTTGATGATCGTTGATATAGTGAAGCTTTCTGTTAAAGAGACCTCTACATAGCATTTATGGAAGGAGTCTCCAGTATCAGTGCTTCGTAACAGTCCGTAGGTTTTCCAATGTTTCTCGGTAACATGAATACTTCAAGAGAGAGAGAAAAGAAAGGTGAAGGAACGGCAAAACAGTAAGCAATAACAGGACCATGAATCAGTCTTGTGGATGTTCCTTAGCATTAAACGTAACTATACGTGGTTAAAAGTTGTCGTTCAGTTAATAATAAATGTAATTGTTGACAAGTTGCTGTGCGATAAGAGGAATGAAACACTCTGGGGTCGTGCCGTTATTAGAAAACAATCAACTCTGCATTGCATCAGGCCTCATCATGCCAACGTATCTTGGATTCCAATAACAGCGCATCTTTAAGTGTTTTATTCCTCACACACTGACCTTATAACAACAAAAGCATGTCATTCTGCTAAAGTCCCATTTAAGTCATTAATGTCTTGATGAAAAGAGCATTTTTCAGACTAGCATGCTATTTTTAAGGCTTAAGCTCGAACATATAGACTGGGCTTAACACACACATCCCACTAATCCGGCACGTTTTCAGGGTTTTATAGGTCATATTATAAATGCACCCCATGTGCTTGCATCTGCATGGGCCATTTTGAAGGGCACTTTAAAGATCTTAACCTTCATTTCACTCTAGCAGGGGGCCACGTCAGTAAATACATGCTCCTTCCTACAGGGGTCAAACCCGGCTTATCAAATATTTTTCGACCAAAATGATGGATTTATTAAACAAATACGTTTTGCGGCTGACTCCGAAGCCCCTTGTGATTGAAATTTGCTGCTGTGTCAACCGGAGCTTGGGCGGAGATTACTGAGCAAATACGAGCTGGAGATGAACACAGATCCAGAGGAGACACTCGACACGCCCTTATTTAAAACCCCACCCGTCACAGGGTCCTTCAATGAGGAGAGAGCAGAAGGGACAGAGAGGAATAATGATAATAATAATAATAATAATAATAATAATATGGTGATGATGATTGTAATGACAATTGTGATGATGATGAAGATGACTGTGCAGTGATAGTAATGATAATGACAATGATGGTGGTAATGAGGATGATGGTAATGACTGCGATGTCGGTGATGACACAGTTGGTGAGGAAAATGATGATGGTGGTCATAGTTGATGTGATAGACATAAGAGAACAGTGCAGTGATGGTGGTGGTGATGATGAGAATGTTCATAATAATGAGGATAATAATAATGATGATGATGATGGTTGCGGTTGATGTGATGGTGATGAGAATGTTGTTAATAACGAGGATAGCAATGGTAATGAGAAGGACAGTGATGATGATGATGATGATGAGGGTGAGCGTGATGATGGTGGTGGTGGTGATGATGATGATGGTGGTGGTGGTGATGATGGTGGTGCTGGTGGTGGTGGTGATGATGATGATGATGATGATGATGATGGTGGTGGTGGTGGTGATGGTGATGATGATGATGATGTTTGTGGTTGATGAAACGTTGATGAGAATTTTGATAATAATGAGATTAGCAATGGTAATGAGAATGAAAGTGATGACGATGATGATGGTGATGATGATGGTGACGGTGGTGGTGGTGGTGATGGTGCTGATGATGATGATGGTGGTGGTGATGGTGATAGTGATGGTGGTGATGGTGATGATGGTGGTGGTGGTGATGGTAATGATGGTGGTGGTGGTGATGGTAATGATGGTGATGGTGATAGTGATGGTGATGATGATGGTCATGGTTGATGAGATGGTGGTGAGCATTTTGATAATAATGAGATTAGCAACGTTAAGGAAGAAGACAGTGATGGTGGTACAAATGTTGATAACGTTTCTGATAATGTTAATAATAATGATAAAAGCGATGACAATGATATGAATGATGCTGGCAATAAAAGAGATTATGAATGTGGTTGCTGTAGGTGATGTGATGATGATGATGATGGTCATGGTTGATGTGATGGTGATGAAAATGACAGTTGATGAGAATATTGGCATTAATAATGAGGATAACAATGGTAATAATGATGACGGTGATGATGATGAGGGAAACATTTCACGTTTGTAGGAAATAATCACATGACATATTTGTATGCAATACAAATATAATTATAATTATCTTTGGCATGATTGCACATGGACCCTAGAAAAGCCTGTCTCAAAATGACATGACATGACATGACATGACAATTAAAGTATTAAAGCACTGTCATGTTTTTGCTTGAGAAAAAAAAAAAAAAACATGGTAGAAATGAGAAAAAATGGATAGAAATTCTTTGACAATTCCCAGTGGGAGTGAAAGATTTGTTCATAAAGCAGCATATATAAGATAATGACGGCACAGCAGTCAAAATCAACCTTTGTTTTGTTTTGTTTTGTTTTGTTATCATTTTTTTTATTTTTATGAGATGTTTAAAACGTCACTGGGATGATTTGAGTGCAAAGACTGGTCAAAGTTTAACATCTCAGTGGAAATTAGACATTAGGATTGAACACGTGGCAGGAGACTGTTATTGATTTGCATACTGTACAGGCTACCATAGGATAGCGGTTTACCAGGGGGAAGTGGGCGGGGCGTCCGTGGTTAAGGCGTTTCCAATTTGCATATTCATAGAATCTGGATTTATCGCTGAGGGTGAAGTGGAAGCGTTTCTGTGCCCTTTGCTGTGAATTTTTTTTTTTTTTTTTTTTTCAAGCAGTTTATTATGCAATATGGGAAAATGTCTAGACTAATATGAGTCAAGTTAGGGGGAGATAAACCCATGAAAGAACTATTATTATTATTATTATTATTATTATTATTATTAAAGAATTTGGACTGTCCTGGTTTTGAACTTTATGAAAGGTTATTGCTGCTGAGTCGATGTTGATGTAAATCTGCTGATTAATAGCTCCATGATGAATAGCTCCATATGGCTGGTGGAGCAGCTGGGGTAGCCGAGGGCTCCCCTCCGGCCAGGGGCAAATCGGGGGGCAAATCAGAGAGGTTTTACTGCCATCACACACTCCGAGCACACAGCGAGCAGACAGACAGCAGAGCTAGCAGAGCTGTCTGTGGGATGTAGAGCTCTCCATAATGCACAAAATAAAGAGCTGAAACACTGCACTGCCAGCAAAACTAGGTTTAGAATTAAAAGCAAGAGGGAGAAGATTAAAAGCCAAATTCAGGGGGACATCCTGGGTTGATCTTCAATTTCCATGGTTGCACAATTTGCTAGAAAAGCTTCAGCTCCACAGAATATAAACAAAATAAATGCCAATCCTTTTTTTTCTTTTTCTTTTTCTTTTTTTTTTTTTTTTTAAGCTATACAGTTAAAATGGCGGTGTTATAATAAAGGTACAATAATAATGTGTCATGTGTAGAGTGGGTTATAAGTGTACCGCGTTTTCCTTTTCAACTTTCGATCACTTTATACAATCAACATTTGTTAGAAGTGTAACCTACAAATCGTCACGTGCATTTATAAACAATAAATGTTAAAAACAAAAATACCAAAAAAACAAACAACAACAAAAAAAAAGCCAAATGAATAATTTCTCGTTTAGATTGAAATGATCCGGATTATTTCTTTTGCTAGGGATGAATAAAAATAAATGTGCTTACTCACACTGCAGCTCCTTTTTTCACGTCGCCGAAAGCCAAACGCGAACAATAACCGCGTCTTGATTTTTCCTTTTTCTCTCCTTCTTTCCTGTCGGTTTCTTTGCTCTCCGGCGCTGCTGCTCTGCTCCGAATAAAAGCCCTTCAGCTCCTTGAAATATTGCATTTTATATCAGCGCCCGTGATTAATATTGCATCACTTACATTTAACATTTATTTTCTTTTTTTTTTCTTTTTTTTTTCTTCTTCTTCTTTTTTCCCTTTAAGGCGGCAACAGAGCTATATAAAACCGGATGCTGGAAGTTAAGTGCGATTTTACGCATATCACCAAAACTCATTTCCACCAGCCAGATGAGAATAAGTACAAAGGTTATAGATTTGTGGGGATTTGTGGGGATTTTTTTTTTGTTGTTTGTTTGTTTGTTTTGTTTTGTTTTTTTAAACCTTTAATTTTAATCTTAGATTGAATTTATTTACGGAATATTTTCGCCAAAGGTTTACCTTCAAATTACCCGAAATTAATAATAATGTGAATTAAAATGGTTTCATTTTAATGTAACCTATCCCCGACAATAATTATTATTATAGGCTAAACATCAACCTCAATGAACTAGTCAAATATTTTAAACATCATATTTATAACAATGGTAATATATTGTTATTTGTATTTTTTTTTTTTTTTTGGAATGAATTATTATTTTTAAATGTAGTCTTCTCATGTGGAATGAGTCTGGATGAAGTGTGGAGATGTGCATGTACACCAGCAGCACATTAGTGCGGATTGTATTGAGTGAGAGGTCGCGGTGTCTTTTTACGCTCCTCTTTAATGCCACTTTGTCTGACATGCTGTAACATCCCATTAGGCCAAGCGTAATCATAATTATAATAATTACTCAGCTTTTTAATTAGCGCCTCTTTGTGTTCGCTTTATTAATTTCCAAATCTCTGAGCATGAATTATTTATAAAAAGCGGTATATCAGGGGTATTCGCGTTTAATGTTGAAGGTAGAATCAACGGCTTACATAGCTGTTTAACGCTTACCTATTATTATTATTATTATGATGATTATTAGTAGTAGTAGTAGTAGTAGTAGTAGAATTGCTGCTTCAGTTGTTAGAGTTATTACCAAAAATTCGACATGTTATTGTCCCATTTCTCTACTTAGCTGCGACTAAATCCCCTCCAAATCAATAATAATAATAATAATAATAATAATAATAATAATAATAATAATAATAATAATAATAGTTATAATAATAGAACCGATTCGTCCTCTGTAATGTGAACGATATATTTTTTAAATTGCCTTCTAGTTGTTTTTTTTATCTTTGAAATTTGTGAAATATGAATGTAATTTTTCCTCCTTTTCCCTCCTAATTTGTCTATTTATCAATATTATAAAAATATGTTTACCTTCATTCAAATGGAGTTAAGGATATAGGCAATAATAATAATAATAATAATAATAATAATAATAATAATAATAATAATAATAATAATGAGCAGCTCTCTGACAGTGCAGGGATTTGAACTCGTAACCTTCAGTAGTGCATCTTGATAAGAACTGTCTGCTGAAAATCACCAGCTGGATGACAAGCTGGACGAGTTAAACTTGTGCATCCAGGTTTTAATTATTAAAAGTGAACTGTGGACATTATTATTATTTCAAAGTACTCTTTGTCTTTGTTTGATGCACACAAAAAAGTTTTATATATGGATTTGTATATACGTAAGTGGCATTAGGAGGATTGTACCTGGTGGACACACAACAAAATGTATAATGACAATAATAATAATAATAATAATAATAATAATAATAATAATAATAATCAGTCGTGTTGTTTCTCATTTGTCATTAATTTATTGAGAAGTGAACGGGCTCGCGGAGTGGATTTGGCTTTACAGAACAGAAGGGGCGATTGATGGATGGATTGATAGATGGATGAGGGGATGGATGGATGGATGGATGGATGGGAAGAAGGAGGGACTCAGAGCGCGCGCGCGACTCACCTCGGCCGCCGTCTGTAAACATATGTGCACAAAATAAATCACTACTTACACAACTTTCTCTTCTCTTCTCTTATTTTTTTTTCTTGACAATTATAACACGACAAAACGAACAGTTTGTGTGTGTGTGTGTGTGTGTGTGTGTGTGTGGCATTAAACAGTGACACCATCCACAAGGCTAACAGCAGGTCCTCTAATGCGGTAGTGCTTCAGTCGGTATTACTTTAATAATGCATAGAATGTTTGCACTGCAAACCAAAGTGTACAAATTCAAAAGAAATAAAGAAATAAATAAAAAAAAAGACAATTATATATAGATAGATTTTTTTTTCTCGCTATTATTATTATTATCCTTCATTTTGCTCCATCGGGATGGAGATGTGATCGTCTGACACATGCGAAGTTGTTATAGAGCCATCATGAAATAATACCAGTGACAGATTAATAAATTAAATATATAAAATAAATTTGAAAAAAAAAAAGAGGAAAAAATGGAAATCCAAGGTGAGCAGGTGTCATCTGTATGTTTATATATATACAAAAAGCATTTCAGTAGAGCTAATCAATTCGAATAATAATAATAATAATAATAATAATAATAATAATAATAATAATAATTTCAGTGCAATATTAAAAAAAAAAAATCCAAGTGGTGGTTGCCAGCTCTATTACAGACTCAACCATTAAACAGGGATTTTGTATCCTTTCTTCTTTGTTTTCTTTTTCTTTTTTTTTTTTCTTTTTTTTCAAAATTTGACTGCTTTTCCATCCGAAATGACTTTTTAAAGCTCCCGATTACAAACACACAAACCAGGAAACAAATTATAACCCGTAAATAGAATTATCTAAACAAATCAACTGATAAGAACTAAAACAGGACCACGAGTTTACAGTATGAGGTAATCCTTCCATGGCTATTTCATCATTGCAAATAAAAGTGTGTTTAATTAAAGGGAAATAAATAAATAAATAAATAAATAAATAAATAAATAAATAAACCCGAATTTCTGTGTTCTTGCGATGTTTCTGAGGAAGAAGGCATTATTAAGTGTTCTCCGCAAGTCTGGATTACCTGGAGTTTGCATACTTCACCAGCATCATGGGAAAATAAATATATAAATAAATAAATGATAAATATCATCATCTTAAATGAATTCAGGGCGCGAGAAGGGTCACGTAAAGTCTTATCCACAATAATAAAGTAATAAATCTGATTGATCATGAAAAACCCCACCGGGTCGGAACAGACCTACAAATTGTAGATCCCTTGGTCCAAAAATTGTCCTCGTCCTCCTCCTCATCATCATCATCACCATCATCATCACTGTCCTCATCTTCACCATCATCACCATCACCATCATCATCAGTGCGTCGCTGAAAATTTCAACCGTTTCTGTTTTTGTCTTTGGTTGCAAAACCAGACGCGCACCACGTTCTTTTTGAGGTCCAGTTTCTCGGCGATGGCCGCGATTTTCTCGCTGGAAGGTCGCGGCTGAACGGCGAAGTACGCCTCGAGAGAGCGCTTCTCGGGCGCGGCGATGGACGTGCGCTTGCGCTTCTTCTCGGCGCCGTTAAACAGCTCGGGTTTGTTCGTTTTCTCGCGCTGCGCGCCCTCGGCCTCCTCCAGCCAGGCCTGGAGAATGGGTTTGAGCGCGATCATGTTGTTGTGTGACAGTGTTAGAGACTCGAACCTACATATGGTGCTCTGACTGAGCGAGCCCACGCCGGGGATTTTCAGGTTGGCCAGGGCGCCGCCCACGTCCGCCTGGGTGACCCCGAGTTTGATCCGCCGTTGTTTAAAGCGCTCGGCGAACGCCTCCAGCTCGCGCGGGTCCGTATCCGAGTCGGGCAAAGACGGAATTCCGTTGGGAACGAGGCCGGAGGCGCCCTGGGCGCTGCCGGGGTGGCTGGGTAAAAGCCCCGGATGCGGGTGGTGCGGGTGGTGATGGTGTCCGAGCGTGGAGTTGATGTTCATAGCGGCCTGATGCGAGAGATGGCTCAAGCCGTGCATGTGTGAGTGCGGATGCGCCGAGGTCGAGATCAGTCCGCCGCCTCCACCACCTCCTCCGCCGCCTCCACCTCCTCCACCGCCGCCTCCTCCAGCTCCTCCGCCGGCCTCGTGCGCGCTCATCAGGGTGAGTGAAGGTGAGCTGATGTGCTCCATCAGGTCCGGTGGATCCAGGTTCTGATGGTGGTGGTGGTGATGGTGGTGGTGGTGCGGGTGGTGCGGCGGCGCGATGGGCACCGTGGACGTGGACGAGCACGGCACGCTGTTCATCGTGTGGTACGTGGCGTCGGGTTTGAACGGGTGCGCTTTGCCCTGCGACACCGCCATGTCCACGGCCGCCAGGGCCTCGGCGCGCGCCAGCAGGGTCTCGTCCAGGCTCGCGAAGATGTTGCTCTGTAGCTGCAAAACGGACAGCAGAGTGAGGACAGTTCAGTTTAGTCAAATATGACCAGTAGGCTAATATTGTCATCATATTAATACCTGAGAGTACTTGCAAAACCAAAAAGCGTAACAATCATGTTGTGGTTTAATAATAATAATAATAATAATAATAATAATAATAATAATAATAATAATAATAACTTACACTAAAAATAGAAATAATCCACAAAATAACATCATGCATTCAGTTGCATGCACGAAGAACAAATACAGTATGTTCACTGCAACATGGAATTTCTTCAGAAAAAAAAGAGAGAGAAGTTGGTAGTGTTTTGTTGTTGTTGTTGTTGTTGTTTGTTTTTACCTGTGGAGTTTGCAGACACGCTCTCCGGATCGCTTCCGAGCTCGAGTGTAAAGTGGTGTATTTGTGTTCGGGTAAACTCGGGTGCATGGCGAAATGAGGCTGTTTGCTGTTCATGGACATCATGATGGTGTTTCTGTTTGTGTTTTTCCGCAAAAGCGTCCGGCTTTCGTCGAGAAAAAAAATAATAAAATAAATAAAGTGCACAGCAGAGGAGGAGAAATAAATAATAAATAAATACGGATTTTAAATTCAAACTAATGCAGGCTAAGAGAACATAAATAAATAAAGATGTAAATAAAGTGGACGATGCTGCTCCGGGTCCAGGGTTGCGGTGTGTGTGTGTGTGTGTGTGTGTTTGTGTATATGTGTGTGTGTGTGTGTGTGTGTGTGTGTGCGCGCGCGCGTGTGTGTGTGTGTGTGTGTGTGTGTAGTCTCAGGTCGCGATGGTGTGAAGTTTAGGAGATCTGAGAGCCCGGTGCAGAGAGGAGATGCCTTGCAGTGTCTCGGTGGCGCTTATCTGTCTCCCTGCACGCGCTGCGCTGCGCTCTTACACCTGAGTCCCCTCTCAAAATCTCGTCCAGTAAGAGCTCGCGTTCTCTCGCGAGACTTCGAGCGGCCACTGCCTGAGGCTACGGCTATGACCAAAGCCCGCGCGCGCTGCCGAGCTTAATCTACTGCTGTCGGAATTACCGTAAATACGAGTTACGAGCGCTACAAAGTCGTAAAATACCACAGGAGGAGGAGGAATATCTGGAGATATAGGATACAGTAGCCTATATTATATTTCTGAGTTGTGACGTGTTAAATATAATGTATCCATTTTTTTAAGGGGGGGGGGCGCTAATTAAATCACGTTTGTTGTTGTTAATTTAAAAATTGACAGTATTTATCCAAATAAGTTGATCTAAATGTCTTTTTCTTATTATTATTTCAGCTGCAACAAGGCTTAACTGTGGTCCTACACTGAGTCGTTCTTGGTGTAAAGTGGTTTTACATTTACATTTATATTACATTTAGCTGAAGCTTTTATCCAAAGCGACTTACAAATGAGGAAACCTCATACACCAATGTTTTTTCACTAAGACCTGGCATAAAATACAGTCTAAGTCTAATTATAGTCTAATATAGTCCTAAGCAGGAGATTTAAAATCAGATAACTGCTGTAAAGTCCACCGCAGATCCAGACAGGAGAGGAGTGTTCAACTATAAACTATAAAACTTCACTGTAAAACTACAGCCAATCATAGCCTGGTTGTTCTATCCATCCATCCATCTTCTATACCGCTTTATCTTTTTCAGGGTCACGGGGAACCTGGAGCCTATCCCAGGGAGCATCGGGCACAAGACGGGGTACATCCTGGACAGGGTGCCAATCCATCACAGGGCACAATCACATACACACTCACACACCCATTCATACACTACGGACACTTTGGACACGCCAATCAGCCTACCATGCATGTCTTTGGACTGGGGGAGGAAACCGGAGTACCCGGAGGAAACCCCCGCAGCACGGGGAGAACATGCAAACGCCGCACACACAGGGACACGGTGGGAATCGAACCCCTGACCCTGGAGGTGTGAGGCGAACCTAGCCTGGTTGTTTTAGTTTTTAAACAATAGGCCTACATTTGCATCCATAACACCACCACTGAATTACTGAAAGATGTTACTATGAAGGTCATATTTTGGCTTACGTGTTCAAGCTTTAAGCTTAAAACATTCAGTTCGGTTTTATTTGTATTCCACTTTTAACAATGGACATTGTCGCAAAGCAGCTTTATAGAAATCTGGATATAGAGTTTAAATGTATGAACTTATCCCTAATGAGCAAGGCAGAGGTGACGGTGGTGAGGAAAAACTCCCTGAGAAGACATGAGGAAGAAACCTTGAGAGGAACCAGACTCAAAAGGGAACCCGTCCTCATCTGGGTGACAGCGGATAGTGCGATTATAAATCGTTTCTCTTCTTATGGAATTCAATTTGTAGGCTACCAAAAGTATTGAACGTGGCTTTTCAAGAAACGAATAAAAATGTACAGCGAGAAAGAAGAAAAACATTCTGAAACTGAAAAACAGTGAGCTCATTGGCAAAAACGTAACATGGTCTTCAAATCATTTTCTATATAAATAAATAAATAGAATAATTCTTTGTTAATGGTTTTCTTTGTGAATCTTCCTTTTCACTGATCAGGGTTTATGAATGCGCTGCCGGAGTTTTCATTTACGCTTTTCAAACTTTTCGCTAACGCTCCTCAAGTTTACGTCCACCATTTTGGCTCAAATCTCACATGTGAGCGGGGCTTAACAGCACTTTACTCTTATTGGTTAGTGAGATTTGGATCGACAGCTCCCTGGCCAGGAAGTAGAAATTCCTTTGGCGTGAATTTTGGAGAACGTTCTGGATGCGGTTCTCTGTATAGTTATAGGCCTAGTGTTTGTACTTTGTAGTGAAAATTACTTACTTACTTAATCAGTATATTAGCATCATTGTCATCATCATCATCATCATCATCATCATCCTCCTCACCTGGTCACTAGAGCTGTTGATCCCAATCTCACTAACCAATGAGAGTAAATTGCTGTTAAGCCCCGCCCACACCTGTGCTAACTGTGTAAACAAGAACTTGAGCATGAGCATCAGAGTCAGTTCTGAATTCATTAGAGTTTTAACGTTAAGTCCGTCATCTCAAACTAAATTGATTAACTGGTCAATGACGGAGACTTGAGCGCAAGCCGTTCTTCGCAATTGCAGTCGTAAATCTATCCAAGGAAGAACATCCACAGCCATCTTTATGGTTCGTGTGTAGTACCATCCACAGTCATCTCATGATGATCACATGGCTGTCCATGTGAAGCCATCCTCAGCAGCGAGGTATTTATCATACAATTGTCCTGACAGGTTGTAAACCAAATTTTCACTAAGACCAGGCATGAAAAAAGGCCTATATATTATTTATTTAAAATCAGATAACTGTAAAGCTGATAAGTTTATCTACACTGACAAAAATGACATACATTTACATGCAATTTTATGCAACATTATAGAAATAAATAAATAAGCTTATCAGCTTAGCCTATCATTCTTATATACCTTGTAAAATGTTGCCGGTAGCTATAACATCACTGTTTATTATAACATAGATATCATTTTTAAAATGATGTCGTTTCAGCTAGCTGTGTATTTTTTATCGTTATAGTGACTGGCGATATGATCGAAGGAAATCTAGTCTCGATGCAAAATTTGCACACAGTATATTTAATAATGGTTCATCATCACAATTAATGTAAATCCATGCATATTGTGTGCAATTTATCACTTTGTTTCGAACATGCGGTCGTTATTCAGCTAAGTAATCAGTAAGAGAGGTAAGACGGAATCGTCTCATGTTTTTTACTCGCGCCAATGCAGTTTAATGAAAAGTAAGCGTGTATGGTTATAAAGCATTAAAGGTCAGCTGTAACACAACACGGCTGTTTTAAAAGGCACTCTGTAGAAGGGTTTAATCTTTAGCGCAGCATTTCGTCGACCATTTTTCCATTAATACCATTCGTTTATCTTTGTAGAACTATATAGAACTGTACTTCAGTTCATTCGCTCGATCGAGCCGTTTATATTATTGTCATTATGATACCATATCTGTTTTAGAGTCATAAATGTCGGTACAACGATAGAAACTGTGAGTATTTTACAGTTACGGTGTGTAAATGTTCAAGCACAGATCTCGGCTTGTGTCTTGAGATCGTAAACGATTGCAAGATGTCGAGCTTTGTGCGGGAGGAAAATCAGTACACAGAATTATTCATACTATTACTTATTATCATATATAATTATTCTTTTTTTTTTTTTTTTTTGTAGAATTTACAATTCAACGACCTTCCGAAACCATTCATTATTTATTTTACTGTCTTTCTTTTACTGTCAGCTTTTCCATCAGCAGAAACATTGTGCTAGCATCAAACTAACACTTATTTTGTTTAATTTTATTAAGTTCTAGCAAAATCTGGTGGATTTATTTGTAAGTTTGGGCATGTATTAAGAAGATTCATATTTATGTGTATTGTTTATTTATTACAGTGATATCAATCTAATTCATAAATGCTGATGTTTAGGCCACTTAAGATTAGCTAACTAACGCTTCGTGGCCTAGTTCTGCTACAGCTAAAGCCTTATTATCGCATAAAAAAACCTGTAAGTGTTGACAGCATATTTGTCATATGATTTAATCGCCTTCAAAATGTTATCTAAATCTCCAAACCCTCATTTTTCTCACTGCCAAATGTTTCTAAAACAGGTCTTTTTCAAATGACAAATAATCCCAGATTCATAAACTGACAAGTTCATTATGATGAGCTTTTATTCAGGAGTCCCAGCTCCAGGAGTTCAGTAGTAATGGCTACTGAAATGAATAACATTGACATTACTGGTCATGGTACACTAGTTTCGCTGCTTTTAAGAGCTTCTGCCAAAAGCCTGCATGGTCGCTGTCATTTATCAGCGTGATTTATTATGCAAATGTAACCATATCATGTATATTTCACCAACCTTCAATCACTGCATGAAATTTTAATAGACTGACCGTGATGTGTTTGTGAAATGAAGTGTCAATTCATTTGCTTAAGAGCAGTGATTTTCAATCCTCAGGAACTACAGCTAGTCCATAATTTTATTTTATCCTGTTTTTACTTCATCCATCTCATGAAAATATAAACGTTCTAGTCCAGGCCTCTTAATGACCCTCTACCTAGGGGTCCTGAGTACTCAGTTCTGCTATTCCCCTTGTGCATTACTGTATAGGTCTTTAGAGAACCATCATTTAAAGAACCCAAAAATGGTTCTTCACAGCAGTGGCACAAGGAACCATGTTCTCTAAGAAAAAAAAAAAAAAAAACCTCTTACTTAGTGCTTTAAGTAACCAAAGTAAGGTTCTTAAGAGTGATGCCAGGAGAACCTTTTCTAGTCCCACAAGGAACCTGTTAAGTGATCACCAAGATCACATTGTTTCCTCATTCTCATGTTTGATGCTAGATTAACTGAAGCTCTCGACTTGTATCTGCATGATGTCATTTATTGTGCTGCTGCCACATGATTGGCTCGCTGGATAATTGCATGATTGTGCAGGTGCTCCTTATAAAGCGGCTGGTGTGTGTATTATCCCAATTTCAGTTCCAGGTTGTAACACTACAAAATGTAGCAAAAGTTCAAGGGGGTGAATACTTATGCAAGGCACTGCACCTTTAACGTGGTCATGAATATTTTACTGTTGAAAAATGGGTCTGTATCACCCTGAAGAATCATACGATAAGAGACACACTCCGTCCCACTCATGCTAAGAAATACAGTGGATATTTAAAAAAAAAAAAAAAAAAAAGTCTACACACCCCTGTTAAAATGGCCGGTTTTTGTGATGTAAAAAAAAAAAAAAAAGAAAAAAGAAAGAAAAAGAAACTGTGATAAATTATGTCCGAACTTTTTCCTACCCTCAACGTGAAATAACAATTAAGTGAATAACAATTAGAAGCATTTTAGGGGAAAATACGGGAAATAAAGAAGTTACAATAACCTGCGTGCATAAGTGTGCGCACCCTTTTACAGCCGGGGATGTGGCTGTGTTCAGGATTCAATTCAACATCATGTTCAAAAGTAATTATCATACAGCTGTCATCAATGAAATTATTCTGATTCACCCCAAATAAAGACCAGCTGTTTCTGTAGGACTTTCTTCACATCTTCTTGGTTTCATCTGACTCCTGAAGCCATGGTCTGCAAAAAGCTTACCAAGCATGCATGGTATTGAAAATCACTTACTGAAAGGTATCGATCAGGAGAGGGGTATAAAAGAATTTCCAAAACATTCAATTTACCATGGAACACCATGAAGGCCATCATCAACAAGTGGAGAAAACGGAGCATCACAGTGACATCACCAAGAACAGGACGTCCCTCCAACATTTACAAAAGGACAAGATAAAATCTTACCAGGGAGGCTGCCAGGAGACCTACAGCAACAATAAAGGAGCTGCAGGAATATCTGACAAGTACTGATTACTCCCTGCATGTCACAACAATCTCTCATATTCTTCACATGTCTGGGATATCTGGGGTAGACCGGCTAGAGGGAAGTCCTTTCTCACAAAAACCATCCAAGCTCAACTAAATAACCCCAAACCATGTGGCAAAATGTCTTATGGTCCGATGAGAACAATTCCAAAAGATATGTTTGGTGCAAAAAAAAAAAATCACCATATCACCAAAAGAACACCATTCCCACAGTGAAGCGTGGTAGTGGCAGCATCATCTTTTCTTCAATCAGCACTGGGGGTTTTATCAAGGTGGAGCGAATCATGAATAGCTACAAATCCCAGTCGATTTTAGCGCAAAACCTTAAGGAGTCTGCTAGTAAGCGAAAATTGAAAACGAATTTCAGCTTTCAGCGTGACAATGACCCAAAGCGTACATCCAATTCGACAACGGAACGGCTTAACCCAAAGAATATCAGTGTTGTTGAATGGTCTAGCCAGAACCCAGACCTGAATCCAAATACAAATCTGTGGGGTGATCTGAAGCAGGCTGTGCACAGGAGATGCCCTTACAATCTCATGGCGCTGGAATGAATGTGTTTAGCAAGAAACAGTGGGGAAATATTACCAAGTCACGATGTGCCACGCTGATAGACTCTTACCCAAAAAGACTGAGACAAGAACCTGACATTTTAACAGGGGTGTGTAGACTTTTTTATACCCACTCTACATGTCCAAATGTCACATCGATATATCACAAGGAATTACACAAAACCGTCTTGGTTGAGCGTTTGCTGTTCTTCTACTAAAGAATATAAACCAGACACTGAAATGTATTTTATATACCAACCGAAATGGAATTTCCATTATTAAGACCATGCATCCTAAAATTTAAGTCAGAAATGTATACAGTGTATTGTGCGCGTGTCCCCCCCGCCCCAAAAAAAACACTCAAGTTCTAATATTGTATGATTTACTTTGTTTTCTACTCATTCCACTGTCAGGCTTCTTATCAAATACGAAGTTCCTCACAAAATAAACAGGGCTATGTACAATCTGCCGGAGCGCTGGATATTAGATCACTTTGTTTAGCGGACGTCTGACAGCGCCGTGCGAAGCGTTTTCAGAACGCAGCGCTCAGCTGAAAACCTTTTATTGTCTTTCATTGTAAAAAATGTCAACTCAGAATAAAAAGCCATGTAGATTCTGGTTCAGGTCCTGTTAGCGACCAGACGGTTGTTGGTTTCAATCCCATGAACGCCATTGCCTACGTTTACATGCGAGTCCTCACCCCAATCCGAATGAATCCATGGATGAATGTATGGATTAGCAGGTCGTAGGTAACTGAGCAGTCAGTCAGTAAACCGGTGGGTCTCAAAGATTTCAGCCTTTAATCTGCGCAACGCTATGCATCGTTGATTTCTTAGAACTGGAAAACTTTTCAAAAGCATCAGGTTGACAACGTGGCAGCCACTTTTTCATTTCTGAAGTAATTCATTACAGGTAATTAATTCAATTAAATTAAGTAATTATGGTATTATGTTCTTACATGCTGTAGTTTAATAATCAAAGTAAAGATGGAACCGATCCGATACCCCGGATCAGTATTGAGCCCGACAAAAAATGGTGGATCAGATAAAAAGAAGGGGGAAAATGGAGAAGATTGGAATTGGAATTATTGTAAACGTTTATATCTAAAGAGATTTGATCGTATTTGTTTGCCGAGATTTACACCATAGGGGCGCACGGTGGCTTAGTGGTTAGCACCATTCATGGGGAACCTGGAGCCTATCCCAGGGAGCATCGGGCACAAGGCGGGGTACATCCTGGACAGGGTGCCAATCCTACTCACACACCCATTCATACACTACGGACAATTTGAACATGACAACCAGCCTACCATGCATGTCTTTGGACTTGGGGAGGAAACCCCCGCAGCACGGGGAGAACATGCAAACTCCGCACAGGGCCACAGTGGGAATCGAACCCCCGGTCCTGGGGGTGTGAGGCGAACGTGCTAACCACTAAGCTGAGATTTATCTTTACTGAGATTTATTTTTATGTGAAAGCTGTTATTTTGTGCCATTTTTCTCGAGTCATGTTTTTAGCTATGAATTTCTGCCTGTATTATTTTATAAGTGCTTCGGTTAAAAATTCATTTTAAAGCTTAGTAGTTTTTAAATGGAGAAATAAATGAATAACCCGGCTAATCCCCGGTATCAGTCTCGGAAAAGGAAATAGCGGTATTGCGCAATCTGTCAATAAAAGATTGATATAAAGGAATGTTTAAAGTTTTTCCCTCGGGAGAGACTTTGTCGTCGTCAGAGGTGTCACTTCTGAGAAATTTCTGTGGTTTTGATTTCACCGTGAAATTACTTCACCGTTTGTCATCCAGAGACAGCATGTACTGCCTGGTTTAGACTATACTACATACTTTTACAACATATATTTGATTGAAAACATATCATCAGGTTTTGTATTCAAATTATGCACACACACACACACACAAAAAAAAAACCAAACCTGGTTGTCAGGGGCAACTTGGAAACCGATTACAATTGAACCTGTCCATGTCGTAAAGCTGATTTGAACAAAAGTCATAAAAATCACTGATATTAATGTGATACTACTCACACTGTTTCATCAAACATTTTATTTAGTACAAGTTTCGACGGTGGATGATTTACAAAAATTTAATCTTGAGGTGTAATAACAACTTCCACAGTTGGCTAAAAAGATATAGCAGTAAAATCATTTACAACATGGTGGCCTGGACTACTGTAGGATTAACATGAGAGACTAGGAACTCTCATTATTTAACATGAACAGAGCTGCCATTAGGGGAGGATGATACAGCGCAAAAAATATACCAAACTACTAAAAAAATATATAATAATAATAATAATACCAAAAGAACAGGAGGAAATAAATAGATTTAAACAGATACTTGTTACCTGAGAGAGTAGAGTCGGTCACTGGCATAAAAGAATCTTGAGGTAACTTGAGAAAAACATTACACAGTGTTTAAAAGCAAATAAAATAACCTAAAAATGAAAATAACTGCACTATAAACCTAAACTGGCACTAATCTCATCCCTGGAGGCTCCGCCCACTAGATACAGAGCTCACGTTCTTCCTTTGTACACTTTTCTGGCCACATGCTTCAGAATACTGAATGCTGCGATCTGATTGGCTCTCTGCTTTCCCATGTATAGACACTTCCAGGAGAACACAATGAGCATTTCCGACTGAAAAGGGGCTCCCAGAAAAACTCCCGCCGTTAAAAATGATTAGTGGTGAGAAGACTAGAGGAGATCGTGCGTGTTTGATGATGAGCTAGTGGGAGAAAGTCTGTGATTGGTCGTGTGCTAATCAATGACAAATTACCTGATTCTGTAAAAGTAGGATGTATTTATAAAGAATCAGTCTGACTAAACGATCCCAGATCGGAGAGCCTCGTGTCTCATGTTAGCTGGCTAACTAGCGTTGGCATTGATGATTATGAATATTAAATCCTGTAAGAAATCCTGGCAGGTTAGCAAACTGAAGATTATGAACAGTTCTTATAAATTGTTAAGAGTTCAGATTATGAACGTGACAGAAATCCTGTCGTGTTAGCTCATCTAACAAAATATTCGACATGCATACATGAATACAGAGTGAGTCATGCTGTACAGATTGGAGGGAACTTGTTTTGGTTTTTTTTTCCCCCAGGTGTGAAACTATTTAATCCTGGACAGTTTGGAGGGACTGGACGTCGCTAAGCTAATGGGACGTTTCCGCTTCACAGATTCACAGAAGGTCTCCGGTACATCTGCGGCGCCATGCTGCTGCTCTCCGGCTGATTCGGGATCAACATGGACGACCAGATCTGATAACGACACGGCATCAAAGTCAGGCGGTAACCGAGGCGTGTGAACGCGAGAGCCTTCACCTTCGGCCATCATGGAGTCCAGCTCAGAGACGATGTCGAGGAACGCCGCGTCCATACGAGCTTCCTCTGCTAAGGAGACGCCCTCGCTGACGTTCTGCTCGTGGAAAGTACTGGAACAAGGCTCCTCCCACCTGCTCCACACACTCGGACTGGCTGAATTTACTGAGGTTTTCGGCTCTAATAGACTGTTGCTGACTTTAGGAGAAGTGTGTTCCACTGAGGAAAATCCTGTGAAGCTGCTCGAGCTGCCACAGTCATCAAAGCTGAGCCTCCTCAGATAGGGGAGGCGGTTACAGCCGGGCTTTTTCTCACGCCGCACCACAGGGCTTTTCAGACTTAAACGGCCAAGTGCTGAGGAGGGAGTAGGGGGAGTTGAGGGCAGGGCAAAGTTCACCATAGGGTCCTTGTGAGAACCTGAAGCTTCATCAGAGGGAGGAATATGCAGGAAACCATGATTGTGTGAAGGATCTACAGACGTATCGTCCAGGCTTGAGCTCCTACCGTCTACAGCTCCGTCCTGCCTCTGCTCAGAGGAAGAGCTCTGCGATGGAGCCCCGCTCTGGAGGTTCGACACTTGGGACTCCAGCTCCTCGATATAAGCATCGCTTCGCTCCAGAGCCTTCTTCAGCTGCGTCATCTCTCGCTCGTGCTGTGAGATCTTAGCCTCCAACGCTGCTACAGTGTACCTGCCAAACCTGAGACAGGAGAAAAATTATTAAAAATTAAGAAAGAAAAATATAAAGGGAATGTGAAAGTAAGAAAAAGCCAGAAAGAAATCATTGACAAGGAATTAAGGAAGGAATTTAAGAAATTTAAGGAAGGAAGGAAGGAGGGGAAAAATAGCAAGAAAGCAAACAAATGTATAGGTAAGAAAAGAATTAATAGAGAATAGATTTAATAAAGAAAGAAAGAAAGAAAGAAAGAAGGTGAGTGAGAATGTGTGTGAGAGAGCGAGTGAGTCAGAGTGAGAGTGTGAGAATGATAGTGAGAGAGTGAGAATGAGAATATGTGAGAGAGTGAAAGAGTGTGAGAATGAGAGAGTGTGAGAATGAGAGAGTGTGAGAATGAGAGAGTGTGATAATGAGAATGAGAGAATGAGAGTGAGAATGAGACAGTGAGAGTGAGAGAGTGAGAATGAGAGTAAGAGAGTGAGAATGAGAGAGTGAGACAGTGAGGATGAGAGAGTGAGAATGAGAGAGTGAGACAGTGGGACAGAGAGTGAGAATGAGAGAGTGAGACAGTGAGAATGAGAGAGTGAGAATGAGAGAGCGAGAGAGTGAAAGAGTGAGACAGAGTGAGACAGTGAGAATGAGACAGTGAGAATGAGAGAGTGAGACAGTGAGAATGAGAGAGTGAGACAGTGAGAGTGAGAGAGTGAGAATGAGAGAGTGAGACAGTGAGACAGAGAGTGAGAATGAGAGAGTGAGATAGTGAGAATGAGAGAGTGAGACAGTGGGACAGAGAGTGAGACAGTGGGACAGAGAGTGAGACAGTGGGACAGAGAGTGAGAATGAGAGAGTGAGACAGTGAGAATGAGAGAGTGAGAATGAGAGAGCGAGAGAGTGAAAGAGTGAGACAGAGTGAGACAGTGAGAATGAGACAGTGAGAATGAGAGAGTGAGACAGTGAGAATGAGAGAGTGAGACAGTGAGAGTGAGAGAGTGAGAATGAGAGAGTGAGACAGTGAGACAGAGAGTGAGAATGAGAGAGTGAGATAGTGAGAATGAGAGAGTGAGACAGTGAGAATGAGAGTGAGACAGTGAGAATGAGAGAGTGAGACAGTGAGAATGAGAGAGTGAGACAGTGAGAATGAGAGAGTGAGACAGTGAGAATGACAGAATGAGAGTGAAAGAATGGGAGAGAGAGAGTGAGAGAGAGTGAGAGAGTGTATCTGCACTCAGGTGAGTGATCGTTACTGATGTGTAGCTTTAATGGAATCTCAGATTTAAAACACAATATTGCGTCATATCACTGTACAGACACAGAAGCTGAGAGTTTCAGTGATACAATAATAAACATCAGCATGTGCTGGGATTAAACACACCGAACCGCGAGCAGGCTGCTGGGGGGGGTGTGTGTGTGTGTGTGTGTGTGTGTGTGTGTGTGTGTGTAACAGACGTCAGTGTGTTACACCGTCAGTGAGCTAGTGCTTACTTCTGAGGAGATCTGCTCTCCACCTCGGCTCTCAGGCGCAGGTTTTCCTGGACGAGGTCGACGTTCTGGGAGCGCAGAGTCTTGTTAGCCTGAGGGGGAAAAACCATGAGAGTTTGCCTTCAAACCAGTGGCCTTTTGATTAAGCAGCTCAGGAGCTGAGAGAACACACAAGCCTCAGAGACGCGGGTAAGAGCGGCCATTTTCCACAGAGACAGGGTCAGGCCCGGTTCACACACTGCAAACACACACGGCTAACTACAGTGCACCTCCTGAAGGCAATGCTGCACTCACACACTGCGGACAAGCACACAGGGTAACAGTTTTAAACTAGAACAAAAGAAAGAAGGAAGAAACTGAGAAGGAGAAAGAAAAAAATGACTACAAATAAAAAAGAAAGAGAATGAGGGAAAATGAAGAAAAGAAAAAGAACAAACAATGAAAAACTAAATAAATGAGTGTTTTAGCTCTCGAATGATGTGGTGAAGGTGTAAATGTTCACACATGAAAGAAAGAAAGAAAGAAAGAACGAACAATTCAGAGTTTTTAAATAAGAAACAAAAGAAAGAATTAGGAAATAAAAGGAAAATATTTATTTAAATGAGAGGGAAAAAAACAAAAATAGTAAAAGAGAATAAGAAAAAAAAGATAAAATGAACAAAAAACTAACAAAACAAAAGAATACGTTAGCCCTGAAAAGCTCTGGTGAAGGTGTAAATGTTGATAATTGAAGAGATATTGAAGGAGAGAGAGAGAGAGAGAGAGAGAGAGAGATCCATGACAGCTAGCAGTTTCCAAACATTGTCAAAATAAAAAACAAAAACATATTTTTTTTAATGAAACCTACAAGTGAAAAAGAAATAAAGAGAAAGAGAAAAAAACTAATTAAAGAAAAAAAAACACAAAAAAATCAGAGATGTTAGGCCTCAAAAGCTGTGGTAGATGGGAGGGATGGGAGAGAGAGAGAGAGAACAAGAGAGAGAGAGAGAGAACAGAAAGAACAGCGAGAGAGACAGAACAGAGAGAGACAGAACAGAGAGTGAGACAGAAGAGAGAGAGAGAGAGAGAGAGAGAGAGAGAGAGAGCAGGAGAGACAGAGAGAGAGACAGAAAAGAGAAAAAACAGAGAGAGAGAGAGAGAGAGAGAGAGAAAACAGACAGAGAGAGAGAAAACAGAGAGAAAACAGAGAGGGAGAGAGAAAACAGAGAGGGAGAGAGAAAACAGATAGAGAGAGAGAGAGAAAGAACAGGAGAGAAAACAGAGAGAGAGAAAACAGATAGAGAGAGAGAGAAAGAGTGAGCGAGAGAGAGAGAGAGAACAGAAAGAACAGAGAGAGAGAGAGAGAGAGAGAGAGAACAGGGAGAGAAAGAGAAAGAGAGAGAGAAAGAAAGAAAATCAGTCATAAAAGTATACATTTTCACAGTCAGATAAAGAAAGAAAGAAAGAAAGAAAGAACAAAAGCAGCGGTCATGAACGGATGGACAGTGGACGGAAATCGTACGTCTCTCAGCTTGTCCACGTCCTCCTGCACTCTCTGATAGAGCTCAGTGGCAGCTCGCAGCTTATTGGCCGTTTCCTCCAGGAGGGCGGAGCCAGGCGGGGTGTCGCTAGGAGAGCTCAGGGTGGCAGCGGGCTTCAGTGAGGCCTTCAGCTGTGACTCCAGACTCACGCTTCTGCTCTTCAGCTCTTCATTCTCCTTCAGCAGAGTCTCCAGTTCATCCTGTAACGAACGTGATGAAACCCACACACACACACACACACCACATCGTAAATAAATAAACATGACGCTGGCGCTTCATTCTGTACGGCCTCATCCATCTGCTAGTGACTGGAGCGAAACATTTCTACAAACGCATGCGCACGTAGAGACGAAAGGAGCTCACACCACAGCCCTGCGGACTTCTCGAATCTGATTGGTCAGGGGGCGTCGATTGACATTCTATAACAGCAGCTCTGACTGGAACACAGCTACAAATCACAGGCTTAAATTAACGTGCGTTATCGTCGCCATAGTAACAGCTCATTCACAGGGACCAGTATACTGGATGCTCCACATAATCTAAAACTAACAATAAATGGACATGTTTTGTTTGTTTGCTTTTAGAATAATTCATATTGTGAAGTGTTTTGTAATTTCTTTACGGAAGTGGAGTCTCCAGTTTTCTACGATGGGAAAGTCCGAGGCATTTCTTCTTCTTGTCTTTTTTTTCAGTAACATAAACTGCATTGTTTTTTTGGTTTATTAAGGCTGTTATCATGTAACTGTGATATCGGGAATTTGTTTTGCAGACATAACAATAAAATATTGTTATATATATATATATATAAGCTGTGCTTGATATGTCCTTGTAGAATATTGATCATGAGAATGAGTCTTTATTAATCACGTAGACATTACAGCACAGTGGAATTCTTTTCTTCGCATACCCCAGGATGCCATTAAGTTGGGGGTCAGAGCGCAGGGTCAGCCATGATACAGCGCCCCCTGGAGCAGAGAGAGTTAAGGGCCTTGCTCAAGGGCCCAACAGTGGCAGATTGGCGGTGCTGGGGCTTGAACCCCCGACCTTCCGATCAGTAACCCCAAGCCTTAACCGCCAAGCCATCAGTTGATCATTGGAAAATTGCTGCGGTGTAAGAGGAACAAGTCGCTTCGTGTCACCCTGGCGTTGATTATTTTCCTGGAAAAAGCAGTGTTTCATTCCTAACACACAGCTCTGACCTCGTATTCTCGCAGCAGTAATTCCCCTCGCGTCTTCCTCAGATGCTTCCTGACCGAAAGGCTTTCCCTGGACTCGCTCTCGTTCGTGGCTCCTGTTATCAAGAACAGCACGGGTCCGAGAGTTAAAGAGGCGAAAGAAAAAAAAAGTACACGTGCACAGCTTCAGATGTCTAATCAGTTTAAATGATGCAACGTGTAAGCAAAATGACCCAGCTGTGTCTGGCACAGTGCGGGGATTTCATCGTAACCCCAGTGACCCTCTTTGTTTTGAAGGGAAATATTATTAGATAGATTTAATTATTGGTGATGACGTGTTGATATGATGACAGTCTAGGATAAGGAACTGTTACATGGATGACGTTATACAGCAGGGATACAGACCCATGGTTCTCAACGTGGCTGTTGTGGAACCGCAGGGACGTAGAGTTCGAGTGTCCGAAATTCTATCATAATTATTTTTAGTGTTACTAAAACTACTATCATTGATGTCGTTTCAGCTGTCATAGTTATTGTATCATTGTTATTATAGTATTATATAATACTACTGTAGGTCTGGAATTTTCAGAAAAACTAGGAAACGTTCTGTTCACAAGATAGGAATTTTGAACCTATATTCGAACACCGTGCAACTAGTTTAGGTTCTTATCGTTCTCATATATAATAAATAGGATGGTGTATATAGGTGCATCTCAAAAAATTTTAATATCGTGGGAAAGTTCATCTGTTTCCGTAATTTAATTCGAAAAGTCGAACTTTCATAGATTCTAGATTCATTACGCAAAGTGATATATTTCAAGCCTTTTTAGCTTTGTTTTAATTTTGATGATTACGGCTTACAGCTCACGGAATTCACAAATCCAGTATCTCAAAATATTAGAATGAAGAATTTATAGTACAGAAATGTCGACCTTGTGAAAAGTATGTTAATTTATGCACTGATACTCGGTCAGGGTTTTAATCCTTCTGCATGAATTACTGCATCGATGCGGCGTGGCATGGAGACGATCAGCCTGTGGCACTGCTGAGGTGTTCTGGAAGCCCAGGTTGCTTTGATAGCGGTCTTCAGCTCGTCTGTATTGTCGGGTCTGGTGTCTCTCGTAGATTCTCTATGGGGTTCGGGTCAGGCGAGTCGGCTGGCCAATCAAGCACAGTAACACCACGGTCAGCAAACCAGTTACTAGTAGTTTTGGCACTGTGGGCAGGTGCCGAGTCCTGCTGGAAATCAGCATCTCCATAAAGATCGTCAGCAGATGGAAGCATGAAGCGCTCTGAAATCTCCTGGTAGACGCTGCATCGACTCTCGACTTGAGAAAACACAGTGGACCGACACCAGCAGATGACTTGGCAACCCAAATCATCACTGACTGTGGAAACTTCACACTGGACTTCAAGTAGCTTGGATTCTGTTCCTCTCCACTTGTCCTCCAGACTCTGGAACCTTGATTTCCAAATGAAATGCAACATTTACTTTCATCTGAGAAGAGGACTTTGGATCACTGAGTAACGGTGTTTTGAGTTAAATCGCTGATTAGAGATCTTCTCAGGTCGACATTTCTGTATTATAAATTCTTTATTCTAATATTTTGAGATACTGGATTTGTGATTTTCATGAGCTGTAAGCCGTATTCATTAAGATTAAAACAAAAAAGGCTTGAAATATTTCACTTTATGTGTAACGAATCTAGAATATACGAAAGTTCCACTTTTTGAATAAAATTACGGGAAAAAATGAACTTTTCCCACAATATAAAATTTTTTTGACATGCACCTGTATTTGCGTAAATAGATGGCTTATATTTCTTATTCTTCATAACAGGTTTACGTTCAGTCCCTGAACGTGTCTAGAGATTGACAAATCTCCTCAACACTCAAATAAACACTGAGCGTCTGAGCAGCAGTCGAGGCTCCTCCTGACTCTTACCGATGATTTCTCGGCACGGGTTTTCAGGTGTGATGGGAACTCTGCAGGTGGGACACTGACTGCACTTCTGAAGCCAAAGCTCGATGCAGGCTGCGCAGAACACATGGTGGTTACAGCAGATCATCGGCTTACGGACCTGCGCGTACACGACAAGACAAAAGGTCAGTGTGATGAGGGCTTACAGAATAGAGAGGATTTGGTCAGGGACATAATGCAAATATGGATGACGCTAAGACGGTCCTGGCACATTATCAGAATCTGGTAACTTTCTGAGCAGAGGAAGAAAAACAAAATGTCTTCATATATTTTTAAGGACACTGTAACTGTAATGAAATCCTTTTTGAACGAATAACCAGTATTCTTGATCTTTAACGTGGTGCTATTACTTTAAGTCACTGAAGTTATTGTCACACACTGAACAGGACGTTACACCAGTGACACATTTCCATCAAAGACGTAGTTTCCAAGACGCCATCAACAGCACTCAACACACAAAGCATTTATCACACCAGCATCAATAAATTATTCTATTAAATCCTTTTTTCTTTTATTTCTGTAAAAATTCTTTTACAGGGAGATTGATAAGCGTAACTCTAATGGTACATCTAAAATACAAGCCAACTGAATAACTTGTAGACTGTAGAGGGAAACTAGAGTACCAGAGTGTAAGAGGTGCTGGTTGAAATAGCCACTTGTTCCTCTGAACTGTGACCCTGGAAGCACTTATAAACAACTTTTTGACATTTCAAAATACAAGTTTTAAAAACTAAAAGGTGCATTAGGTAAGATTAGTCTCTATTTGTTTGGTTTTTTCAAGATTAGGTCTCTAGGCTAGATGGGTTCGATATCTGAATGATTCCCTTCCATGTTCATGAAGCTCTGCCTGCAGGATCTTAGGTGGCCTGTATAGTGTCTATAAAAATGATTGACAGGAGGCACTTCCCAACACAAACCAGCATGGTTTGTGGACTGGAAGTCAGTTTTCCAAATGGGTTTTCCCAGTGGTTAAACCTTTTCTAAGGCCACAGCTTTATCCACTGTTTTTTCTGTGTATTTTTTTTATTTTTTTTAATCACGTTCTACTTCTAATCTTCCAGGTTATTTGTACAAGTAAGGAATTTAAAAAATTAATATCGTACCTTTAAATGATTTATATTATTAAAAACTTATTTGACAGACCTCATACTTTCTTCAGCATATGACATTTAAATTCTTTTTCCATTAAAGCATTTTTATTGCTTTATGAACCTTTAAAGTAACCCGATGATGTCTCTTCTTGTGCGGCTTTTTTTCTTTTTAAAAAAATTTTTTAAACTATGTCATGACCAATAGGTTAAGAGACAGGTTTTTCACCATAGTTTTAGAATGACTCTTCTACCCAAGCATTTTCAGGTCAGTACTCTGTCTTACTTTGTGTTGTGTTAGTAGGAATAATATATTGGAGTGCAAAAGTGAAGTGCGCATGCGCAGAAAGCATTGGGCCGTCGGGATAGTTAGAGTAAATTTGTCCGAACAGGACATTAATTCAGAATTAGAAAACAATGTGAGAAATATGTGTTTACACTGAAATTTAATACTAGATATGGAAATATACATAAATATAAAATTACAGGCGCAAAATTCAGTGTAGATTTGTGCCGTGAATTAACATATGTAACATTAAGCATGATTAAAGAGTAACAAACTAACAAGACAAACAAATACATAAATAAACAAGAAAAAAATTAATCAATTTTCAGAATATCAGTGCAGACATGCAAATTATTTTCGTTACATCTGGGATATTGCAAACAATATTCAAATATTTTAGCGTTAAATCAGATCTTAAATTATATATATATATATATATATATATATATATTTTTTTTTTTTTACTTATTTATTTATTTTTACATTTTAACAGAAATAGTTTGCGTTAACCAAAACAAATTCAGCCTGTGAAATATATTTACTGAAATATAGAAATGTAAAGTAAATGATAGTTTTCTGCAAAAGTAAACACAATAAACAGGAAATAAGCCGGCTGGCTAACTAACGTGTTTTTAGTCCTATTTAATAAGTTCTTCTTTAATAAACCTTACCTTTCCGAGGCAAATCTGACAAGATATGGGTAATGTCAGAGACAGGGTCACGTTCTGGACGTTTTGAGCCATTTCTGAATGTAAGACAAAACATTAACGTTCCTCTGGTCCAAACAAAACAAAAACAAAACTCCCTCCTCTACAGAGCAGCGGCTACAACTACGGCGAGTCAGAAGGACCAAACCACGTGAGAGCGGATTCGCGAATCAGCGTATTGAGAGAAAATGAGAGAGATGCGCATGCGCACTGAGATAGCATTCGTTGCGATTTTAATTTGGGTTTGTTTGATGGTTCTGCCATGTTTTCTGCCCGGACTCTTTGTATTTTCCAGTGTATTTTGGTTTAGTTTTGACAGATAAATACTATATGGTATGTTGAGGGATCTTCAAACATGTAGAACTTTAGAAGGATAAACGTTTTACGGTTGCAGAAGCACAACGTTCAGAGAAATTAGTCTAATTATTGCAAACTTTCAAATGTTGAATGATTAATACAGAAACACTACCTCCTCTTGCTGTATGTGTATCTAATTTTAGAATTTGCACGTGGTTTGCCTGCTTATTTTTATATTAATTCATTCAGGGTCGTGATGGATCACCAGTCCATCACAGGACACCATGCAGATGCACGCTGACATGTAGGGGAAATTTTACACTCACTCGTTCACTTTCAGTATCAGTCAGTACCGGTTTTGGTGGGTTTTACCGGTTGTAGGCTGGGAATTACAAGTTGTACCTTCGCCTCGAATGCAACATTGGCCAATCCTCATACTAGCGTAATTTTTGGGAAGTGGGAAGAAACCGGCGAATTCAGAGGAAAATCAGTGGGGCACACGGTGAATATGTGAAACTCCACACAAGCAATCACCCTATCTCAGGATAAACCTGGGGGCACTGTGCCTTGACTCACAAAGCTCGTGTGGAATTCACAAAATCAACGATTACACAACTAGTGGAAAAGTTGCCTTTTTGCAATGGTGATACGTGAGTGCAGAAAAGTACACTACCCATCAAAAGTTTAGACAAACTCATTCTTTGTTTTTATTTCCCCCATATTTTGAATAATAATAAAGTCATCAAAACTATGGAATAACACAAATGGAACTATGGGAATTATGTTGTGATAAAAAAAAAAATCCCAAATAAATCAAAATAATTTAATATTTTATCATCTTCAAAGTAGACACACTTTTTGCCTAGAATTTCCAGAAATGTATTCCTGGCATTTTCTCGACCGATTTCTTGAGGAATTTCCCTGAGAAAGGAGTTCCCACCTACGCTGGACTCTTATCGGCTGCTTTTCGGAATATTTCGCTCCAAGTCATCATTTAAAAAAAAAAAATTGTAAATAAAATGAATACGTTGGCACGATTATATTTTTGTCTACAACACTGATTTCAAACATTTAATCACACACCTTCAGATCAAAAGGTTTTTAACGATCATGGGAAACATTTCAGTCAAGTGTCTCCAAACTTATGACCGGTACATACACACACACACATATATATATATATATATATATATATATATATATATATATATATATATATACTTTACATTGTAATAAAGTGTCATTTCTTCAGTGTTGTCTCATTAAAATATATAATCAAATATTTACAAAAATGTAAGGGGTGTACTCGCTTTTGTGAGATACTGTATATATATATATATATATATTACTTATAACATTTTTAAGTCATTAGCCACAAAACTAGCAGGAGAAGGAATACTGAACTTAGTTAACAAAAGTAACAAAGCTTGGAAGCTGATAATGTGCTCCTACCTACCGTCCAATGCAATTAAACCATAACTCCTAAAGAACATGGCATGTGATTGTAACTTACCTGTTACAACTTGCGTGGCATTCCCATTCTGTAGCTTTGTATAGCTAGCTAACTTTTTGAACAAACCTTTACAGCTTGCTAGCTACATACTTTAACACAGTAATAGAATGTTAATGATTTCTTGGCTATTTAAGCTAATGTTATGTGTTTCAAAATAACGTTTAGGTTTGGGTTCCCCCAGTCTGAAAAAGCGATTAGCAGTTTTAAGAGAAAATTTGGATGGTGAATTCACATTCAAATTGTAACATAGTGCCAAACATTTTATCACGGATTCTAGCCAAACATTTTGAAATACACCTATAAAATAATCTCTTTCAGTGCATATTAGCATATCATCTAGCTAGCAACTATATTTAAATTTGGCTAATGTTAGCTAGCTAGGTAGTACCCTGTAGGCCTTTGTTTTTAGTATATTATTAATTCTGTAAGTGAAGGACAGAGAACGTTCTCCACAGGATGCTTTTGGATATGCTCGGTTGGCGATGCCTCATAACTCATTGTCAAATATCAGAGCAGAATATGCGTGTTGCTTTATTGTCTTATAGTTTAATGGCAGACAGTCTCTCAGGCCTCGTGAGCTAACTCAATTAGCATTGAACCGTTGGGAAAACAGTGTTGTACATTGATTGCAGCAATGCTGGAACTACATTAGTGTCATTTAATGCAAGTGTTTCGTTTCAACACACTGTCCATCGCTGGCTCACTATTAAAAATATTGTGTGTAGATATGCATTATGTAGAGACAAAGCTTCAGGTCATTGCTGTCTTAAAACCATGACCTTTGTCTTTCTTACTATTTTACTTGGCCTGTTTGTATATATATATAAAATTACACTTGCACTTTCATCAAGAAGATACAATGACTTTATTCTAGGAAATCTGATTGTTTTTAGTTTATTTATTTATTTATTAAATATTGTTTCTCAATTCTTAGTGGTTAGCACGTTTGCCTCACATCTCTGGGGATGGGAGTTCGATTCCCGCCTCCACCTTGGATACGCGAAGCTTGCATGCTCTCACCGTGCTTTGGGTAGTCTGGTTTCCTCCCATTCCAAAGACATGCATTGTAGACTGATTGGCATTTCCTGTGACTTGTAGACATGCATTGTAGACTGTGTCCTGTGATGGGTTGGCACCCCGTCCAAGGTGTCCCCCACCTTGTGCCCCGAGTCCCCTGGGATAGGCTCCAGGCTCCCTGCAACCCTGTGCAGGATAAGCGGTACAGAAAATGGATGGATGGATGGATGGATTCTTTCTCAATTCATCAATAAAATTACTCGAGTCATCCTTGAACAGGAAACTGTCTTCTTCTTTATTCTACAGATGTGGTTCTTATTAAATCAACATTTTGCCTCTCAAAAAAATCTAGAAAAATACATTAACAGAAATTATATCCAGTGAATAGAAAAAGGCATTGCACATTTATTTCTGTTTGTTTGTTTGTTTTCTTGTTTGTTTGTTGTAAATTTCATTGTCAGTATATTGGCTGGCAATTAAAAAGTCTGTTCTAAATGATAGTTTTTGGTACAAAAAAAAAAAGACAAAATATCACTTATTTGTTAAAACAAAGAAAACTAAATGTCATTGTATAATGAAAGACCGGGCCCCTGAATTTCGTCAATTTTGTCTAAATCGAAAATAATCTAAATATCAACAATTTCTTATTATTTATGTGCTGCTAACGACAGTGACACACACACACACACACACACACACACACACACACACGTGGTTTTAACGTGCAGAATTTAATAAAAATGACAACAATTATTATTCTCTTTTTTTTTAATCACACAGAATTATAACCCTGTTATATAAATTACAACATGTTCTGAAAACAAAACAAAGTGAAACGTCTTTACAGGAGTTAGTGGGATATTAAGTTTTCAGCCAGATTGCAACTTTTAAATAGTGTGTCCATTTTAAAGACACAGTAAGTAAATCTCTACAAGCCAGTTAACAAATTAACATTGACCAAAGGGAGCCAAGGGAGACCAAAACTATCTGTCCACGTGTCAGTGTAATCCAGGCCTGACTCAGGCCTAATTCAGGTCTGTGGTTAGTTGCTACTCACTGGCTATGAATTACGATTTTGTCTCTACGTTTCTCTCGAACACTGATCATCACATGAGTATGCTTGTGTTTTAAAAATCAGGTCAGACCGCACCAGGAGAAATGAGAGGAAGAGGATCTGTTGAGTCATTGCTCCTACGTAGTCTATAATAAATGAGACAGCTCAAGTCCAGGTCACACAGTATTACAGTTGACTGCTATCCGTTCTAACCAATCAGATGTAATGTATGATCAGTGTGAGAGACAGATCAACGCACATGCTCTCACTGCCACTTTAACCAGCCCGAAGGTTATTACCCCAGCTGTACAGGTGACGCCGGAGGCCGCAGTGTGGTGAAGGGACCCCTGGTGTTTATCTTTATTGCTATTCTCACCACGTTGCTCAGAGGCGCAAGTGGGAAAATGTTCCGAGGCGGATTAAAGTCTATGGTCTGCACTGTAATACTAGCAACCCCTGATCAGGTCAACTCCAGCACGTAAGTGTAACATAATAAATGGTTATCATTGTGTTTTTTTTTTCTTTCAATGAAAGCATTTTGTCTTTTAAGTGACTAATACAGACGAATCATACAGACAAGTGAGTGTTTGTAAAACTTTTGTTGTAAGTACAGATGGCGTGATAACGTGTTTTCTTTTCCGATACCGATACCGAAACCTTGAGTATCAGCTACGGTTGCACCGATAGTTTAAAAACATCCGATGATCAGGGCCGATTATATCCTGTCAATCAAAAGAGGGCGGGAAAACACATGGATTTCGTGCTGTGTATAAAGATGATGTCTCTTGTGTGGAATGACGGCAAAACTGCAGTTTGTAATCTCTGTAATCTCTGCACTGATCGAATTTTACACCGGAAGTGAGCAGCAGTGAAGCGGGAGTTTCGGCATCGAGCGGCTCGAGCTGAATTAAAGCACCAGTACGCTGTCGAAAGCTTTAAATGAAGATGAGTTGATAAAAATGTAGATATACTGTAGCACAGAAAAATATTTTTGTAGAGTGGTGTATTTCATATCCAGTTAATGTTCATATATAAAAAAAAGTTGATATTATATATGACCAGTTTGATGATCAGTGATGAAGTAGAAATGCTCGTGTTTGTGGAGAGTGAATGTCAGACTAACAGGAGGTTGTTTTACAGGTCAGTCGATGTTAATATGAATTAATAACATTCAATAAGTTAATAATCTTACTTTAATCTTCAGAATTGAGTGAATGTGTTAATGTTAATAAGAGTCATGTGTTTTCTGTTGATGAGACCAGTTACTGTGAAATAACTTGTTGAAATCAATTTTATTTGCATTTCTTTCAGGATTGTGGAATTAATTATTATTCATTTAAAAGAAGGCGTCAAAGGCAGAACTGTCGGTATCGGTTATCGGTGTCGGACGATATCACTCTGAATAATCGGTATCGGCTGAGAAATGTAGTATCGGTGCATCTCTAGTATCAGCCGATATTAATACTCATCCGATATTCTTTAAATAAATAAATAAAAATTACTAAGCTCAATTATTTATTTTTTTTACTGAAGCATTTCACAGCTAAACTTTTTCACATAAAAATCACTTGGCATGTAAATATAATAAATCTCATAAAATCAACCGTGTAACAAAAGAAAAAAACCGTCAAGTCTCTTTATATGTAAACATTTCCAGTTCCAAAAATACACTTCTTTTCCAAATCTAATTCCAGTCTTTGGCGTTTGTTACAGGATCTGATATCCGATACGTTTTCTCCGATATCCGAGCCACCATTTTGTGCAGATCTTGGCCCGATATGGATCCTGGGTGCCATCTCTAATCATAAGTAGTAAGTTGAGCAAAAAAAAAAAAGAACGGTTATTGATGTTTTCACATAGGTTTGTGATTGGCTAAACAGAGTTTACTTAAGCTCCGCCCTTACTGACCCAGAGAACATGTTATTTTTGCTGAAGACCACAGCATTATGGGTAACCGCTCTCTATGACCTCATTCCCCTCAATGCAAATGTTTTACACTTTAATATAGTGTGCAGTTTTTAAATTACGTGTCATTATTTGTACAGAAATAAAGCATGGTGTTGGAATATTCAGTGCTCTTTCTGAAGATCATATTTCACCCCCCCATGCCTCACACGCTGCTTTGTAATCGTTCACTCATTAATTGGTGACAGTCAATTAATCACAGCCGGTTGGGACGCCGTCGCCTATCGATCTCACCCGCCGCTCTTATTTTTCATCCCCTAAATGACACGGATCGGCAGAGCCGCCTCAGCCACGTAATGGAGGGTGGTGGGGCGCGTGACCCGCGTGTCGGAATGGCGTCTTTACCATTTAGGCTGGAAAGGTTTAGATTGCCTTAGAGCAGGGGATTGGGACGGAGCCGAGCTCTGCTGCTCGCCTGACCTTTTCGGCTCGGAGCTTAATCACTGACAAATGCTTACATTAATTAGCCAAGCCCCCTTCCTTCCCTCCCACCGTCCTCTACACACACACACACACACACACACACACACACACACACACACACACTAGTGTGTTTTAGCTGAGCCTTAGCACGCCGAGGCTGAACTCTCAGGGCGACTGAGACATTTCACTCCCCTTCCTGCAGGTGGGAGTTATTGATTAGGGATGCACCCAACAGGGATCGCCATGGAGACAGGATCTTAGGATGCTCACCTTAGACCTCTGTCCCATTTATCTCAAAGTGTTCACTATGCACTAACCCTATACACTATATATTTGACTATATAAGACTTACTGGAGATGTTTGTAGGGCAGTAGCGTTCCCATGTCCCATAATTCCTTGTTCCGTTTGCCCTAATTTCAAGTGTCTCTGGCTTCTTTGTATTCTCGCGTCTATAGTTTTCTCATTTGCAGTGTTCTACCTCATGATGTCTTCATTCCCTAGTTCCTAGGGTTCCTCATTTTCCAGTTTTAAGGTGTCCCGAGTTTCCTTGTTACTTACTTGATAAAAGTTTCCACTGTCCCTATATTCCGTGTTCCCTAAATGTCCTTCCTCCTAGATTCTTCATTCCTACTTTATACATGCCCCTAGAACCCAGTGTATTAGTTTCCTTGTTCCGGATTCATTCTTTCTGCTTGTGCCCTTGTTCCCTAGTTTACAGATCTCTGTAGGTTATGAATGTCTCCCTGGGAGCCCGTGTCCCTGGTTTCCTTGTTCCCAGTAAACAAACCGGTGTCAGTGTTAAATACTGGACTGCTGAATAACGGGGATGAGCTGAGGGAGAGGGTGCATTTTAAACCGGGATGGAATAACAGCACTTCACTGTAGTGCACTCAGTCTTTGGGTGCTGAAGAGGGTGTATTTGGAACAAGGCCAGTGTCAGTGTGGTGCAGATCTCTCGGGCTGAACGCAGTTACACACACACACACACACACATACACACACACTTACACACTCCTCTTATTTCTGTAGGAGAAAAACACAAGAAACACCATTAGTACTGATCTCTATCTCTCTCTCATTCTCTCTCTCTCTCTCTCTCGTTTTCTTTCTATCTCCATCTCTCTATTTTCCACTCTCATTCTTTCTCTCCGTCTTTCCTTGTGCATGTCTTTCTCAGTTTCTCTCTCTCTTTCTAATACCACCTGTCTCACTTTCATAGGTTCTCTCTGTCTCTCATTTTCTCACCGCCTCTGTCTCTCTTGTCTCTCTCTTCCCATTTCCATCTCTCTCTCACTTTCTCTGTCATTCTATCTCTCTCGTCCTGTGTCTAGCGTTCTCTTTCCCTCTCCCTCGTTCTGTTTGTGTATTTCTGTTTTCTCTTTCTTTTCCAGCCTTGCTCTCTCGCTCTCTCTATTCCTTTCCACTTTTCTCTCTCTCTCTCTCTCTCTCTCTCTCTCTCCCTCTCTCTCTCTCTCTGTATAATGTGTATTCTTTATTGTGTGGCCTGCAGCGGTGTCCTGTTCTCTCCATGCTCCTTTACAGAGCAGCTGCGTCCCCTCTCAACCTCTGAGTGTCTACACACACATACATACACACACACACACACACACACACACAGCAAGAGAGAGTCAGGGGGCCCCTGGGAGCACGCAGGGTGGATTATTATGGAAATGCTGTGCTTCTTCCTCTCTCTCCCTCCTGTAGCACAGCTGGGTGGAGCTCCATTACAGCACCACGCCAATCTGTTACACACACACACACACACACACACACACACACACACACACACACACACATCCTCTCCTTCTCTCCTCCGCCTGCTGCTACACCTGTATCTAACACTCTAACACCATCCTCCATCACTTTTCATACACTCACTTCAGTCAATAAAGATCATACTCCTCTTACAGGCCTGATCTTCAGCTCATTGTGAACTAATGATAAAAACAGATTTTAAAAAATCACTAAAATCAGTATTCTTAAGCGATAATTTTCTACAAAACTCAGAAATAAACTTGCTTTTATATGCTTCAAACTTCCAGCCAATCAGCATCCAGGATATACTCAACATTGGCACCCTTAACCTCGAAACAGTGAAATTTCAAAGTAAAAACTTTGGAACAGCGTCAGACTTGAAGTGAAATATCTCATATTATATCATTTCCAAATGAATTTATTTATTAAATCACATATATTTCCATAATGTGATCTTAATAGTTTTTTTTGTTTGTTTTTTATTTTTATTTTTTTACAGTCTTTCCCTGGTCAGTTTATTACCATTTATTACTTATTTAATGAGATTATAAGATTTTATAATGAAATAGAACCTTTTAAAAACCTTATAAAAAAAAAAAACAACTGACCTATATTTGATTGTATACACAGACAGAAAAATAGAACCTACTGTTTAAAAAAAAAAAAAAAAACACTTTCTGATTGTCTTAGAATTTCAGTAATGTCTATTTAATTCTATATAAAGTAAGATCAAAGTTTAGTTTTGTTTCCATACTTTAGAGTATTACTATTTGTAAGGTAAAAAAAAAAAAAAGTGATGTTCCATATCTCAAAATGGCTCTTCACTCAGGTAGAACCTTATAATACCATGACAGAAGTAGAAGTAGAAGAACCTTGGTGTTATTTTAGATTCTGAACTGAGTTTTAAGTCCAACATAAATTGTTCCTAAGACCTGTTACTCTCAGCTTAGAAACACAGCATGAATTCAACCCTTTGTGTCATTGGATGGATGATGCGAGGAAACTGATTCACGCTTTTTTTTTATTTATATCTCACCCTGATTACCATAATGCACTTTAAACTGCCTCCACTAAGAATTGTTGGGATAAACTGCACAATGCTCCAGCTAGAGTGCTTCCAAGATCCTGTTTTAGCTCATGTGCATTGCTTAAGTACAGGAATGACTTTAAGGTTATTTTACTTGAAGTACTGAATGATTTAGCACCTTCATATCTTTTTATCAAAATGTGTTCCAGTGTGCAGTTTGAGGTCTTCCAACGCTTTTCTGAAATAGTCAAGGGCGTAACCATGGTGTGGACATTGCGGGGGGGCCAACGAACTCGGCGGGAGGATATGCAAGTGAATGTAACGTTAATGGTCAAAAACTGGAACTGACGTTAGCCTAGCCTACTTCGTGGGCGTGCGAATATCAACAGTTAATCGACGTTCTTAAGAACAAACCAAGCCATGGTATGATGCCTTCTATACTAAGCTAAGGTTACCTACCCTAACCCTAACCCTAACCCTATTTAGGTATCTAGTTACTTAGTGTCGGAATAAAACCTCGTATGTTCTGCTGCACTTTTCTACGCTTGGCTGCTGTCTCCATTTCTCACAGACTGAGCTGCTAAAATATACCAACGAACTTGCGTTGAGTACGGGCGCAACCAAGTGTACAATTGGAGGGGGGCACACACCTATTTTACTTAACAAACGGAAATATATTAAAAAGGAATAGACATAAATAAATAGAATAGATGAAGAAAAGACAGATCCGTTGGCACGGTTCATTAAATAGGGACATATAGAAAATATTTTGTATATATTGTATATTGGGGGGGGGGACAGATTGGTATTTCCTCAACATTTAAAGAATGCATGATTACGCCCATGGAAATTAAAAAGTAGAAATTAAAAGTAGACAATTGCCAAATATTCACCTTTTTAAAAAGCATTTGAAGAATTTTTTTTTAAGTTAGTTATTAATTCATATAAATTGTCATTTGGTTATTATTTCCAGTTTGGTATTTTATTATTTATATTATTATTATTATTAATACCAAGGTCATGAATTGATCCTAACTTCAGCAGGAACCCACAGACATGTCTCTAGCTCTTCATCAGGATTTGACTGAATGTTAAAACTCCAAAAATGAAGTCCAATATCGTTCTACTCCTAATCATGTGGCTGCTCGCTAGTCGCTAATATATCGTGAGCGGAGCACGAGCTGACTCAGCATTTCCTGTTTAATGATAGCTGAATGGCGGGGAGGAATTTTATACCGAATTCTTTAAATAATGGTTTAAATCTGCTGTTCTGTGAGACTGGCCATGTACAAATAGTGTAAAGTGATGTGTTTTGATGAGTGTATGTAAAACCGGAGACCGTAAGATCCCGATACTCATTATCAGCATTAACCTCGTCGCTCCAGAGCAAAACGAATCGCGCAAAACTCAGACAGCAAACGGTGTCTTGACGAAATTCGGCGCAAGAGGCGACACCACATTGAATTATTCACAAAACGATCGCTTTAATGTGTAAATGGTATCGATAATGACACTACAGAACATTTCGAGGGGCGCTGTGTCACATGACTGCTACATTTCTAAAGTCAAAAGGAGAGAAAGTGCTGTTTTTATGATAGGCCTTTTATATTTTCCACACCTTTGCAGGAATAACTGATAATTATATTGCAGCATCTAAAAAGCAGGATTTGAGAGAGAGAGAGAGAGAGAGAGAGCGCGAGAGAGAGAGAGAGAGAGAGAGCAGTACATAGTGAGATATTTCATCCAATCTTGTTATCAGATTAGCTCTCCCACTGAGGATTATCAGTCACTGACCAATAAAGCAGCTCAGGCTCATCCATCACATTACTGTACTCAATACTTCCTCCAGAACTCGTTCACTTCCTGTGTGTAAATGTCATTCTGTTATTATGTCAGTACGTTACATGGTGAAATACTTTTGCAGGGTTTGGTAGTAGGGATGTAATCAAACATAAGTACATTATTTAGATTAAATAGTATAATAGATAATCTGTCCAAAAACAAATATGAATACAGACATGAACAGTAGGTAGAGTATTCATTTTTTCCTTTCTAAATAAAAAGCTTACCAGAAAGCTTCAGACTAGGTGTGTGCATCGCGATTCCACGGCACAAAAACAAACCAAAAAAAGAGTGTGATGTTTGTACTGTAACATCGAGCTTTAAAGGACCGCGCACTGAAGCTCGTGGTGGACAGGGACGCCCAGTTTCAGCAAAACTATACCAAAAGAGACTTGAACCTAGCCCGAATTGATCAGCTAAACACGTGTTCCTTCATTTCCTGATTTGCAGTATACGTATATCTACTGTACAATACACAGAAATATTACACAACAGAACATCTCCATCAACATGGATCGAAATAGAAGAAGCACTATTCATTTATCTCGACATCTCGAGATCTGCTGCTAACGTCGTGGTACCAGATACCACAGCGCACCTTCAGAGGTCTTGTGGAGTCCGTGCCTCGACGAGTCAGAGCTGTTCTGGTGGCACGAGGGGAACCGACGCAATATTAACCAGGTGGATTTAATGTTATGGCTGATCGGGGTATATTTTGAGCACTAAACACATACAGATAGCAATACAGATAATGGAATTGTAGTACGTCCCTATGTACTGCTGCTCGCCGCCCTGTTTATAACAGATGTTCATTTTAAAGCTTGCTAAAGGACATACTGAGTAATGTCAGTGTGTGAGGACGGAGTGTATTGTGGAAGTTTAGTCATTACATATAGATCAGGAGTGTCCGATCTAATCCGGGAAGGGTCGGTGTGGGTGCAGGTTTTCATTCCAACCGAGCAGGAGCCACACCTGAGTCTATTGAAAGCAGGATCAACTGATTGAACAGGTGGAATCAGGTGTGGCTCCTGCTCGGTTGGATTGAAAACCTGCACCCACACCGGCCCTTTCCGGATAAGATCGGACGCCCCTGATCTAGACGCACCCCCGTTAACATTTAATCTATTTTTTGTTGTTGTTGTTGTTGTTGTTTGCTTTTTTTCTTTGTTCCCTTTCACACAGACTCATATTTAAATTGTGACATAATAATAATAATAATAATAATAATAATAATAATAATAATGTGCACTCTATAGGCAGCTGAAGCGAGTACATTAACGATGTTTACTGTGTGGAGTGAAGCGTGCTTCACTTACAGCACTCCCACAAACTGCCTCAATACTTTTGAATTTTTTATTATGCCACCGTTGTTCAGTTTCAAAACACGTGCAGGACATCCCTCTCTCTTTCTCACTCACACACACACACACACACACACACACACACACACACACACACACACACACACACACACACACGTGACATAAGGCCTTATTAATTATTTGTAGCCACTTGACTTCATATGGTGCTGTCGGTGTCCTGGTCAAAGATTATAATTACCACATTTCTGTTTGTATCGTGTTCATCTCCCGTTGCTCTTAGTAGCGTATTACTACCCTCATCCTCTCTCCTTCTCCCTCTCTCCCTTCCTCTCCGTCTCCCGTACACAAGACCAAAAGTGCAGGCACATCATTTATTGATAAGGCAAAAAAAAAAAAAAAGAAAAAGAAAAAAAGAATGTAATGAAATTATCAATGTTCTTGAATTAATTATGACCATGATTAAGAAAGCTAAAATCTCAGGAGCCGGGATCCCATTACCCTTTCAGTCTCGGGGACGGCTTTCACTGAGGGAGAGGCAGAGCGAGCATCGCTGCCTCCTCGCCTCCGTCTCTCTCCTCTCGTCCTCGCCGTGGAGCACCTCGTTCCACCCGTCTCTCCATCCCTCCTGTCGTCCTCCACGGCCCGCCACGCTTCCTGCGCTTTCCTGACCCTGACCTCGCCCTGACCCAAGGTAAGATCACCGATCCTGCTTTTTCTGCTCCTCTGACCATGATATTTACACTCACTGGATGATGTCGAACAACAGTGTTCATTAGAAAATGTTTGTAAATGTGATGTTTAGAGGTGATGCAGTCCTTCTTTTCCACTCCCACCTGCACACACACACACATATGCACACACACACACACACACACACACACACCTGCCATCAGGAGGGGAAGTGGGTGGGAGCTTTGGGGTGCTGATACGATTTATATTGTGATGAAGATTTTTGTGGATTATAAACGTTACAGATTTACCGATCTAAACTCTGAACACACGGCCTGGGCCGAGGTCCGAGTAGCGAACGCTGCATCAGGGATAAACGTCCGTCTCGGAACGGAAAAATAACATGCGTCTGTAGAGTTCTCGACGCAGCATGTGACAACAGCCTGGGGGTTTATTTTCACTTTTAAAAATATCGTCAGAAAAAGAAA